>NW_022148190.1:0-36955 GCF_901933205.1 Camarhynchus parvulus
CCATAGGCTCGGAGTGGCAGGCTGGCTCCTGAAAATCGGGCGACGCCAAGAGGATGCCTCTCCCAGACCCTGCTGGCACCAGTGCCAACTCGGGCTGGTTTGATAGTGCCAGCGGAGTCCCACAATCTGCCATCAGAAATTGGGGCTGGTGAGTTTTGATTCAGAGGGAAAGGCCCGTTGTTTATGTTTGGGGCCTCTGGCCTGCTGGCTCCTGAAAATCGGGCGATACCCAGGATGCCTCCCAGACCCAAGCTGGCACCAGTGCCAGCTCAGGCTGGTTTGATAGTGCCAACGGAGTCCCCACAATCTGCCATCAAGACCAGGCCTGGTGAGTTTTGTTTCAGAGGAAAGGCCAGGGAAAGGCCCGTTGTTTATGTTTGGGGCCATAGGGCCCGAGTGGCCAGCTGGCTCCTGAAAATCGGGCGATACGCAGGATGCCTCCCAGACCCAAGCTGGCACCAGTGCCAACTCGGGCTGGTTTGATAGTGCCAACGGAGTCCCACAATCTGCCATCAAGGACCGGGGCTGGTGAGTTTTATTTTCAGAGGAAAGGCCCGTTGTTTATGTTTGGGGCCATAGGCCCGAGTGGCCGGCTGGCTCCTGAAAATCCGGCGATACGCAGGATGCCTCCCAGACCCAAGCTGGCACCAGTGCCAACTCGGGCTGGTTTGATAGTGCCAACGGAGTCCCACAATCTGCCATCAAGGACCGGGCTGGTGACTTTTGTTTCAGAGGGAAAGGCCCGTTGTTTATGTTTGGGGCCATAGGCCCGAGTGGCCGGGCTGGCTCCTGAAAATCGGAGATACGCAGGATGCCTCCCAGACCCAAGCTGGCACCAGTGCCAACTCGGGCTGGTTTGATAGTGCCAACGGAGTCCCACAATCTGCCATCAAGGACCGGGCTGGTGAGTTTTGTTTCAGAGGGAAAGGCCCGTTGTTTATGTTTGGGGCCATAGGCCCGAGTGGCCGGGCTGGCTCCTGAAAATCGGGCGACACGCAGGATGCCTCCCAGACCCAAGCTGGCACCAGTGCCAACTCGGGCTGGTTTGATAGTGCCAACGGAGTCCCACAATCTGCCATCAAGGACCGGGGCTGGTGAGTTTTGTTTCAGAGGGAAAGGCCCGTTGTTTATGTTTGGGGCCATAGGCCCGGAGTGGCCGGCTGGCTCCTGAAAATCGGCGATACGCAGGATGCCTCCCAGACCCCAAGCTGGCACCAGTGCCAACTCGGGCTGGTTTGATAGTGCCAACGGAGTCCCACAATCTGCCATCAAGGACCGGGGCTGGTGAGTTTTGTTTCAGAGGGAAAGGCCCGTTGTTTATGTTTGGGGCCATAGGCCCCGAGTGGCCGGGCTGGCTCCTGAAAATCGGGCGATACGCAGGATGCCTCCCAGACCCAAGCTGGCACCAGTGCCAACTCGGGCTGGTTTGATAGTGCCAACGGAGTCCCACAATCTGCCATCAAGGACCGGGCTGGTGAGTTTTGTTTCAGAGGGAAAGGCCCGTTGTTTATGTTTGGGGCCATAGGCCCCGAGTGGCCGGGCTGGCTCCTGAAAATCGGGCGATACGCAGGATGATGCCTCCCAGACCCAAGCTGGCACCAGTGCCAACTCGGGCTGGTTTGATAGTGCCAACGGAGTCCCACAATCTGCCATCAAGGACCGGGGCTGGTGAGTTTTTTTCAGAGGGAAAGGCCCGTTGTTTATGTTTGGGGCCATAGGCCCGAGTGGCCGGGCTGGCTCCTGAAAATCGGAGATACGCAGGATGCCTCCCAGACCCAAGCTGGCACCAGTGCCAACTCGGGCTGGTTTGATAGTGCCAACGGAGTCCCACACCCGCCATCAAGGACCGGGGCTGGTGAGTTTTGTTTCAGAGGGAAAGGCCCGTTGTTTATGTTTGGGGCCATAGGCCCGGAGTGGCCGGGCTGGCTCCTGAAAATCGGGCGATACGCAGGATGCCTCCCAGACCCAAGCTGGCACCAGTGCCAACTCGGGCTGGTTTGATAGTGCCAACGGAGTCCCACAATCTGCCATCAAGGACCGGGCTGGTGAGTTTTGTTTCAGAGGGAAAGGCCCGTTGTTTATGTTTGGGGGGCCATAGGCCCGAGTGGCCGGGCTGGCTCCTGAAAATCGGCGATACGCAGGATGCCTCCCAGACCCAAGCTGGCACCAGTGCCAACTCGGGCTGGTTTGATAGTGCCAACGGAGTCCCACAATCTGCCATCAAGGACCGGGGCTGGTGAGTTTTGTTTCAGAGGGAAAGGCCCGTTGTTTATGTTTGGGGCCATAGGGCCCGAGTGGCCGGGTTGGCTCCTGAAAATCGGGCGACACGCAGGATGCCTCCCAGACCCAAGCTGGCACCAGTGCCAACTCGGGCTGGTTTGATAGTGCCAACGGAGTCCCACAATCTGCCATCAAGGACCGGGGCTGGTGAGTTTTGTTTCAGAGGGAAAGGCCCGTTGTTTATGTTTGGGGCCATAGGCCGAGTGGCCGGGCTGGCTCCTGAAAATCGGCGATACGCAGGATGCCTCCCAGACCCAAGCTGGCACCAGTGCCAACTCGGGCTGGTTTGATAGTGCCAACGGAGTCCCACAATCTGCCATCAAGGACCGGGGCTGGTGTTTTTGTTTCAGAGGAAAGGCCCGTTGTTTATGTTTGGGGCCATAGGCCCGAGTGGCCTGGTTGGCTCCTGAAAATCGGGCGATACGCAGGATGCCTCCCAGACCCCCAAGCTGGCACCAGTGCCAACTCGGGCTGGTTTGATAGTGCCAACGGAGTCCCACAATCTGCCATCAAGGACCGGGGCTGGTGAGTTTTGTTTCAGAGGGAAAGGCCCGTTGTTTATGTTTGGGGCCATAGGCCCGAGTGGCGGGCTGGCTCCTGAAAATCGGGCGATACGCAGGATGCCTCCCAGACCCAAGCTGGCACCAGTGCCAACTCGGGCTGGTTTGATAGTGCCAACGGAGTCCCACAATCTGCCATCAAGGACCGGGCTGGTGAGTTTTGTTTCAGAGGGAAAGGCCCGTTGTTTATGTTTGGGGCCATAGGCCCGGAGTGGCCGGGCTGGCTCCTGAAAATCGGGCGATACGCGCAGGATGCCTCCCAGACCCAAGCTGGCACCAGTGCCAACTCGGGCTGGTTTGATAGTGCCAACGGAGTCCCACAATCTGCCATCAAGGACCGGGCTGGTGAGTTTTGTTTCAGAGGGAAAGGCCCGTTGTTTATGTTTGGGGCCATAGGCCCGAGTGGCCGGCTGGCTCCTGAAAATCGGGCGATACGCAGGATGCCTCCCAGACCCAAGCTGGCACCAGTGCCAACTCGGGCTGGTTTGATAGTGCCAACGGAGTCCCACAATCTGCCATCAAGGACCGGGGCTGGTGAGTTTTGTTTCAGAGGGAAAGGCCCGTTGTTTATGTTTGGGGCCATAGGCCCCGAGTGGCCGGCTGGCTCCTGAAAATCGGGCGATACGCAGGATGCCTCCCAGACCCAAGCTGGCACCAGTGCCAACTCGGGCTGGTTTGATAGTGCCAACGGAGTCCCACAATCTGCCATCAAGGACCGGGGCTGGTGAGTTTTGTTTCAGAGGGAAAGGCCCGTTGTTTATGTTTTGGGGCCATAGGCCCGGAGTGCCGGGCTGGCTCCTGAAAATCGGGCGACGGCGCAGGATGCCTCCTCCCAGACCCAAGCTGGCACCAGTGCCAACTCGGGCTGGTTTGATAGTGCCAACGGAGTCCCACAATCTGCCATCAAGGACCGGGGCTGGTGAGTTTTGTTTCAGAGGGAAAGGCCCGTTGTTTATGTTTGGGGCCATAGGCCCGAGTGGCCGGGCTGGCTCCTGAAAATCGGGCCATACGCAGGATGCCTCCCAGACCCCAAGCTGGCACCAGTGCCAACTCGGGCTGGTTTGATAGTGCCAACGGAGTCCCACAATCTGCCATCAAGGACGGGGCTGGTGAGTTTTGTTTCAGAGGGAAAGGCCCGTTGTTTATGTTTGGGGGCCATAGGCCCCGAGTGGCCGGGCTGGCTCCTGAAAATCGGGCGATACGCAGGATGCCTCCCAGACCCAAGCTGGCACCAGTGCCAACTCGGGCTGGTTTGATAGTGCCAACGGAGTCCCACAATCCGCCATCAAGGACCGGGCTGGTGAGTTTTGTTTCAGAGGGAAAGGCCCGTTGTTTATGTTTGGGGCCATAGGCCCGAGTGGCCGGCTGGCTCCTGAAAAATCGGGCGATACGCAGGATGCCTCCCAGACCCAAGCTGGCACCAGTGCCAACTCGGGCTGGTTTGATAGTGCCAACGGAGTCCCACAATCTGCCATCAAGGACCGGGCTGGTGAGTTTTTTGTTTCAGAGGGAAAGGCCCGTTGTTTATGTTTGGGGGCCATAGGCCCCGAGTGGCCGGGCTGGCTCCTGAAAATCGGGCGATACGCAGGATGCCTCCCAGACCCAAGCTGGCACCAGTGCCAACTCGGGCTGGTTTGATAGTGCCAACGGAGTCCCACAATCTGCCATCAAGGACCGGGGCTGGTGAGTTTTGTTTCAGAGGGAAAGGCCCGTTGTTTATGTTTGGGGCCATAGCCCCGGAGTGGCCGGGCTGGCTCCTGAAAATCCGGCGATACGCAGGATGCCTCCCAGACCCAAGCTGGCACCAGTGCCAACTCGGGCTGGTTTGATAGTGCCAACGGAGTCCCACAATCTGCCATCAAGGACCGGGGCTGGTGAGTTTTGTTTCAGAGGGAAAGGCCCGTTGTTTATGTTTGGGGCCATAGGCCCGAGTGGCCGGGCTGGCTCCTGAAAATCGGCGATACGCAGGATGCCTCCCAGACCCAAGCTGGCACCAGTGCCAACTCGGGCTGGTTTGATAGTGCCAACGGAGTCCCACAATCTGCCATCAAGGACCGGGGCTGGTGAGTTTTGTTTCAGAGGGAAAGGCCCGTTGTTTATGTTTGGGGCCATAGGCCCGAGTGGCCGGCTGGCTCCTGAAAATCGGGCGATACGCAGGATGCCTCCCAGACCCAAGCTGGCACCAGTGCCAACTCGGGCTGGTTTGATAGTGCCAACGGAGTCCCACAATCTGCCATCAAGGACCGGGCTGGTGAGTTTTGTTTCAGAGGGAAAGGCCCGTTGTTTATGTTTGGGGCCATAGGCCCGAGTGGCCGGGCTGGCTCCTGAAAATCGGGCGATACGCAGGATGCCTCCCAGACCCAAGCTGGCACCAGTGCCAACTCGGGCTGGTTTGATAGTGCCAACGGAGTCCCACAATCTGCCATCAAGGACCGGGGCTGGTGAGTTTTGTTTCAGAGGGAAAGGCCCGTTGTTTATGTTTGGGGCCATAGGCCCCGGAGTGGCCGGCTGGCTCCTGAAAATCGGCGATACGCAGGATGCCTCCCAGACCCAAGCTGGCACCAGTGCCAACTCGGGCTGGTTTGATAGTGCCAACGGAGTCCCACAATCTGCCATCAAGGACCGGGGCTGGTGAGTTTTGTTTCAGAGGGAAAGGCCCGTTGTTTATGTTTGGGGCCATAGGCCCGAGTGGCCGGGCTGGCTCCTGAAAATCGGGCGATACGCAGGATGCCTCCCAGACCCAAGCTGGCACCAGTGCCAACTCGGGCTGGTTTGATAGTGCCAACGGAGTCCCACAATCTGCCATCAAGGACCGGGGCTGGTGAGTTTTGTTTCAGAGGGAAAGGCCCGTTGTTTATGTTTGGGGCCATAGGCCCGAGTGGCCGGCTTGGCTCCTGAAAATCGGCGATACGCAGGATGCCTCCCAGACCCAAGCTGGCACCAGTGCCAACTCGGGCTGGTTTGATAGTGCCAACGGAGTCCCACAATCTGCCATCAAGGACCGGGGCTGGTGAGTTTTGTTTCAGAGGGAAAGGCCCGTTGTTTATGTTTGGGGCCATAGGGCCCGGAGTGGCCGGGCTGGCTCCTGAAAATCGGCGATACGCAGGATGCCTCCCAGACCCAAGCTGGCACCAGTGCCAACTCGGGCTGGTTTGATAGTGCCAACGGAGTCCCACAATCTGCCATCAAGGACCGGGGCTGGTGAGTTTTGTTTCAGAGGAAAGGCCCGTTGTTTATGTTTGGGGCCATAGGCCCGGAGTGGCCGGGCTGGCTCCTGAAAATCGGGCGATACGCAGGATGCCTCCCAGACCCAAGCTGGCACCAGTGCCAACTCGGGCTGGTTTGATAGTGCCAACGGAGTCCCACAATCTGCCATCAAGGACCGGGGCTGGTGAGTTTTGTTTCAGAGGGAAAGGCCCGTTGTTTATGTTTGGGGCCATAGGCCCGAGTGGCCGGCTGGCTCCTGAAAAACGGGCGACACGCAGGATGCCTCCCAGACCCAAGCTGGCACCAGTGCCAACTCGGGCTGGTTTGATAGTGCCAACGGAGTCCCACAATCTGCCATCAAGGACCGGGGCTGGTGAGTTTTGTTTCAGAGGGAAAGGCCCGTTGTTTATGTTTGGGGCCATAGGCCCGAGTGGCCGGGCTGGCTCCTGAAAATCGGCGATACGCGCAGGATGCCTCCCAGACCCAAGCTGGCACCAGTGCCAACTCGGGCTGGTTTGATAGTGCCAACGGAGTCCCACAATCTGCCATCAAGGACCGGGCTGGTGAGTTTTGTTTCAGAGGGAAAGGCCCGTTGTTTATGTTTGGGGCCATAGGCCCCGAGTGGCCGGCTGGCTCCTGAAAATCGGGCGATACGCAGGATGCCTCCCAGACCCAAGCTGGCACCAGTGCCAACTCGGGCTGGTTTGATAGTGCCAACGGAGTCCCACAATCTGCCATCAAGGACCGGGGCTGGTGAGTTTTGTTTCAGAGGAAAGGCCCGTTGTTTATGTTTGGGGCCATAGGCCCGAGTGGCCGGCTGGCTCCTGAAAATCCGGCGATACGCAGGATGCCTCCCAGACCCAAGCTGGCACCAGTGCCAACTCGGGCTGGTTTGATAGTGCCAACGGAGTCCCACAATCTGCCATCAAGGACCGGGGCTGGTGAGTTTTGTTTCAGAGGGAAAGGCCCGTTGTTTATGTTTGGGGCCATAGGCCCGAGTGGCCGGCTGGCTCCTGAAAATCCGGGCGATACGCAGGATGCCTCCCAGACCCAAGCTGGCACCAGTGCCAACTCGGGCTGGTTTGATAGTGCCAACGGAGTCCCACAATCTGCCATCAAGGACCGGGCTGGTGAGTTTTGTTTCAGAGGGAAAGGCCCGTTGTTTATGTTTGGGGCCATAGGCCGGAGTGGCCGGCTGGCTCCTGAAAATCGGCGATACGCAGGATGCCTCCCAGACCCAAGCTGGCACCAGTGCCAACTCGGGCTGGTTTGATAGTGCCAACGGAGTCCCACAATCTGCCATCAAGGACCGGGGCTGGTGAGTTTTGTTTCAGAGGGAAAGGCCCGTTGTTTATGTTTGGGGCCATAGGCCCGAGTGGCCGGGCTGGCTCCTGAAAATCGGGCGATACGCAGGATGCCTCCCAGACCCAAGCTGGCACCAGTGCCAACTCGGGCTGGTTTGATAGTGCCAACGGAGTCCCACAATCTGCCATCAAGGACCGGGGCTGGTGAGTTTTGTTTCAGAGGGAAAGGCCCGTTGTTTATGTTTGGGGCCATAGGCCCGAGTGGCCGGCTGGCTCCTGAAAAATCGGGCGATACGCAGGATGCCTCCCAGACCCAAGCTGGCACCAGTGCCAACTCGGGCTGGTTTGATAGTGCCAACGGAGTCCCACAATCTGCCATCAAGAACCGGGGCTGGTGAGTTTTGTTTCAGAGGGAAAGGCCCGTTGTTTATGTTTGGGAGCCATAGCCCAGAGTGGCCGGCTGGCTCCTGAAAATCGGGCGATGACGCAGGATGCCTCCCAGACCCAAGCTGGCACCAGTGCCAACTCGGGCTGGTTTGATAGTGCCAACGGAGTCCCACAATCTGCCATCAAGGACCCGGGGCTGGTGAGTTTTGTTTCAGAGGGAAAGGCCCGTTGTTTATGTTTGGGGGCCATAGGCCCGGTGGCCGGCTGGCTCCTGAAAATCGGCGATACGCAGGATGCCTCCCAGACCCAAGCTGGCACCAGTGCCAACTCGGGCTGGTTTGATAGTGCCAACGGAGTCCCACAATCTGCCATCAAGGACCGGGGCTGGTGAGTTTTTTTTCAGAGGAAAGGGCCGTTGTTTATGTTTGGGGCCATAGGCCCCGGAGTGGCCGGCTGGCTCCTGAAAATCGGGCGATACGCAGGATGCCTCCCAGACCCAAGCTGGCACCAGTGCCAACTCGGGCTGGTTTGATAGTGCCAACGGAGTCCCACAATCTGCCATCAAGACCGGGGCTGGTGAGTTTTGTTTCAGAGGGAAAGGCCCGTTGTTTATGTTTGGGGCCATAGGCCGGAGTGGCCGGCTGGCTCCTGAAAATCCGGCGATACGCAGGATGCCTCCCAGACCCAAGCTGGCACCAGTGCCAACTCGGGCTGGTTTGATAGTGCCAACGGAGTCCCACAATCTGCCATCAAGGACCGGGGCTGGTGAGTTTTGTTTCAGAGGGAAAGGCCCGTTGTTTATGTTTGGGGGCCATAGGCCGGAGTGGCCCGGCTGGCTCCTGAAAATCCGGCGATACGCAGGATGCCTCCCAGACCCAAGCTGGCACCAGTGCCAACTCGGGCTGGTTTGATAGTGCCAACGGAGTCCCACAATCTGCCATCAAGGACCGGGGCTGGTGTCTTTTTGTTTCAGAGGGAAAGGCCCGTTGTTTATGTTTGGGGACCATAGGCCCCGAGTGGCCGGCTGGCTCCTGAAAATCGGGCGATACGCAGGGGATGCCTCCCAGACCCAAGCTGGCACCAGTGCCAACTCGGGCTGGTTTGATAGTGCCAACGGAGTCCCACAATCTGCCATCAAGGACCGGGGCTGGTGAGTTTTGTTTCAGAGGGAAAGGCCCGTTGTTTATGTTTGGGGGCCATAGGCCCGGAGTGGCCGGCTGGCTCCTGAAAATCGGCGATACGCAGGATGCCTCCCAGACCCAAGCTGGCACCAGTGCCAACTCGGGCTGGTTTGATAGTGCCAATGGAGTCCCACAATCTGCCATCAAGGACCGGGGCTGGTGAGTTTTGTTTCAGAGGGAAAGGCCCGTTGTTTATGTTTGGGGGCCATAGGCCGAGAGTGGCCGGCTGGCTCCTGAAAATCGGGCGATACGCAGGATGCCTCCCAGACCCAAGCTGGCACCAGTGCCAACTCGGGCTGGTTTGATAGTGCCAGCGGAGTCCCACAATCTGCCATCAAGGACCGGGGCTGGTGAGTTTTGTTTCAGAGGAAAGGCCCGTTGTTTATGTTTGGGGCCATAGGCCCGGAGTGCCCGGCTGGCTCCTGAAAATCGGCGATACGCAGGATGCCTCCCAGACCCAAGCTGGCACCAGTGCCAACTTCGGGCTGGTTTGATAGTGCCAACGGAGTCCCACAATCTGCCATCAAGGACCGGGGCTGGTGAGTTTTGTTTCAGAGGGAAAGGCCCGTTGTTTATGTTTGGGGCCATAGGCCGGAGTGGCCGGCTGGCTCCTGAAAATCGGCGATACGCGGGATGCCTCCCAGACCCAAGCTGGCACCAGTGCCAACTTCGGGCTGGTTTGATAGTGCCAACGGAGTCCCACAATCTGCCATCAAGGACGGGGCTGGTGAGTTTTGTTTCAGAGGGAAAGGCCCGTTGTTTATGTTTGGGGGCCTGTAGGCCGGAGTGGCGGCTGGCTCCTGAAAATCGGGCGACGCGCAGGATGCCTCCCAGACCCAAGCTGGCACCAGTGCCAACTCGGGCTGGTTTGATAGTGCCAGCGAGAGTCCCACAATCTGCCATCAAGGACGGGGCTGGTGAGTTTTGTTTCAGAGGGAAAGGCCCGTTGTTTATGTTTGGGGGCCATAGGCCCGGAGTGGCGGCTGGCTCCTGAAAATCGGCGATCACGCAGGATGCCTCCCAGACCCAAGCTGGCACCAGTGCCAACTTCGGGCTGGTTTGATAGTGCCAACGGAGTCCCACAATCTGCCATCAAGGACCGGGGCTGGTGAGTTTTGTTTCAGAGGGAAAGGCCCGTTGTTTATGTTTGGGGGCCATAGGCCCGGAGTGGCGGCTGGCTCCTGAAAATCGGCGTCACACGCAGGATGCCTCCCAGACCCAAGCTGGCACCAGTGCCAACTCGGGCTGGTTTGATAGTGCCAGCGGGTCCCACAATCTGCCATCAAGGACCGGGGCTGGTGAGTTTTTGTTTCAGAGGGAAAGGCCCGTTGTTTATGTTTGGGGCCCATAGGCCGGGTGGCCGGCTGGCTCCTGAAAATCGGCGATCACGCGGGATGCCTCCCAGACCCAAGCTGGCACCAGTGCCAGCTTCGGGCTGGTTTGATAGTGCCAGGAGTCCCACAATCTGCCATCAAGGACCGGGGCTGGTGAGTTTTGTTTCAGAGGGAAAGGCCCGTTGTTTATGTTTGGGGGCCATAGGCCGGAGTGGCGGCTGGCTCCTGAAAATCGGCGATCGCAGGATGCCTCCCAGACCCAAGCTGGCACCAGTGCCAACTTCGGGCTGGTTTGATAGTGCCAACGGAGTCCCACAATCTGCCATCAAGGACCGGGGCTGGTGAGTTTTGTTTCAGAGGAAAGGCCCGTTGTTTATGTTTGGGGGCCATAGGCCGAGTGGCCCGGCTGGCTCCTGAAAATCGGCGATCACGCGGGATGCCTCCCAGACCCAAGCTGGCACCAGTGCCAACTCGGGCTGGTTTGATAGTGCCAACGGAGTCCCACAATCTGCCATCAAGGACCGGGGCTGGTGAGTTTTGTTTCAGAGGGAAAGGCCCGTTGTTTATGTTTGGGGGCCATAGGCCGGAGTGGCCGGCTGGCTCCTGAAAATCGGCGATACGCAGGATGCCTCCCAGACCCAAGCTGGCACCAGTGCCAACTTCGGGCTGGTTTGATAGTGCCAGCGGAGTCCCACAATCTGCCATCAAGGACCGGGGCTGGTGAGTTTTTGTTTCAGAGGGAAAGGCCGTTGTTTATGTTTGGGGGCCATAGGCCGGGTGGCGGCTGGCTCCTGAAAATCGGCGATCGCGGGATGCCTCCCAGACCCAAGCTGGCACCAGTGCCAACTTCGGGCTGGTTTGATAGTGCCAGCGGAGTCCCACAATCTGCCATCAAGGACGGGGCTGGTGAGTTTTTTGTTTCAGAGGAAAGGCCCGTTGTTTATGTTTGGGGGCCATAGGCCGGGTGGCGGCTGGCTCCTGAAAATCGGCGATCGCGGGATGCCTCCCAGACCCAAGCTGGCACCAGTGCCAACTCGGGCTGGTTTGATAGTGCCAGCGGAGTCCCACAATCTGCCATCAAGGACCGGGGCTGGTGAGTTTTGTTTCAGAGGGAAAGGCCGTTGTTTATGTTTGGGGCCATAGGCCGGGGTGGCGGCTGGCTCCTGAAAATCGGCGTCGCAGGATGCCTCCCAGACCCAAGCTGGCACCAGTGCCAACTTCGGGCTGGTTTGATAGTGCCAGCGGAGTCCCACAATCTGCCATCAAGGACCGGGGCTGGTGAGTTTTTGTTTCAGAGGAAAGGCCCGTTGTTTATGTTTGGGGGCCATAGGCCGGGTGGCGGCTGGCTCCTGAAAATCGGCGATCACATGGGATGCCTCCCAGACCCAAGCTGGCACCAGTGCCAACTTCGGGCTGGTTTGATAGTGCCAGCGGAGTCCCACAATCTGCCATCAAGGACCGGGGCTGGTGAGTTTTTGTTTCAGAGGGAAAGGCCCGTTGTTTATGTTTGGGGGCCATAGGCCCGGGTGGCGGCTGGCTCCTGAAAATCCGGCGTCGCGGGATGCCTCCCAGACCCAAGCTGGCACCAGTGCCAGCTTCGGGCTGGTTTGATAGTGCCAGCGAGGTCCCACAATCTGCCATCAGGACCGGGGCTGGTGAGTTTTTTGTTTCAGAGGGAAAGGCCCGTTGTTTATGTTTGGGGGCCATAGGCCGGGTGGCGGCTGGCTCCTGAAAATGGCGATCACGCGGGATGCCTCCCAGACCCAAGCTGGCACCAGTGCCAACTTCGGGCTGGTTTGATAGTGCCAGCGGAGTCCCACAATCTGCCATCAGGACCGGGGCTGGTGAGTTTTGTTTCAGAGGGAAAGGCCCGTTGTTTATGTTTGGGGGCCATAGGCCGGGGTGGCGGCTGGCTCCTGAAAAATCGGCGATACATGGGATGCCTCCCAGACCCAAGCTGGCACCAGTGCCAACTTCGGGCTGGTTTGATAGTGCCAGCGGAGTCCCACAATCTGCCATCAGGACCGGGGCTGGTGAGTTTTGTTTCAGAGGGAAAGGCCCGTTGTTTATGTTTGGGGGCCATAGGCCGGGTGGCGGCTGGCTCCTGAAAATCGGCGATCGCAGGATGCCTCCCAGACCCAAGCTGGCACCAGTGCCAACTTCGGGCTGGTTTGATAGTGCCATGAGTCCCACAATCTGCCATCAGGACCGGGGCTGGTGAGTTTTTGTTTCAGAGGGAAAGGCCGTTGTTTATGTTTGGGGGCCATAGGCCCGGGTGGCGGCTGGCTCCTGAAAATCGGCGATCGCGGGATGCCTCCCAGACCCAAGCTGGCACCAGTGCCAACTTCGGGGCTGGTTTGATAGTGCCAGCGGGTCCCACAATCTGCCATCAAGGACCGGGGCTGGTGAGTTTTTGTTTCAGGGAAAGGGTTGTTGTTTATGTTTGGGGGCCATAGGCCGGGTGGCGGCTGGCTCCTGAAAATCGGCGATCGCGGGATGCCTCCCAGACCCAAGCTGGCACCAGTGCCAACTTCGGGCTGGTTTGATAGTGCCAGCGAGTCCCACAATCTGCCATCAAGGGACCGGGGCTGGTGAGTTTTGTTTCAGAGGGAAAGGCCCGTTGTTTATGTTTGGGGGCCATAGGCCGGGTGGCGGCTGGCTCCTGAAAATGGCGCGATCGCGCGGGATGCCTCCCAGACCCAAGCTGGCACCAGTGCCAACTTCGGGCTGGTTTGATAGTGCCAGCAGTCCCACAATCTGCCATCAAGGACGGGGCTGGTGAGTTTTGTTTCAGAGGGAAAGGCCCGTTGTTTATGTTTGGGGGCCATAGGCCGGTGGGCGGCTGGCTCCTGAAAATCGGCGATCGCGGGATGCCTCCCAGACCCAAGCTGGCACCAGTGCCAACTTCGGGCTGGTTTGATAGTGCCAGCGAGGTCCCACAATCTGCCATCAAGGACGGGGCTGGTGACTTTTTGTTTCAGAGGGAAGGCCCGTTGTTTATGTTTGGGGGCCATAGGCCGGGGTGGCGGCTGGCTCCTGAAAATCGGCGATCGCGGGATGCCTCCCAGACCCAAGCTGGCACCAGTGCCAGCTTCGGGCTGGTTTGATAGTGCCAGCGAGGTCCCACAATCTGCCATCAAGGACCGGGGCTGGTGAGTTTTTGTTTCAGAGGGAAAGGCCGTTGTTTATGTTTGGGGGCCATAGGCCCGGGTGGCGGACTGGCTCCTGAAAATCGGCGATCGCGGGATGCCTCCCAGACCCAAGCTGGCACCAGTGCCAGCTTCGGGCTGGTTTGATAGTGCCAGCGAGTCCCACAATCTGCCATCAGGACGGGGCTGGTGAGTTTTGTTTCAGAGGGAAAGGCCCGTTGTTTATGTTTGGGGGCCATAGGCCGGGTGGCGGCTGGCTCCTGAAAATCGGCGTCGCGGGATGCCTCCCAGACCCAAGCTGGCACCAGTGCCAGCTTCGGGCTGGTTTGATAGTGCCAGCGGAGTCCCACAATCTGCCATCAGGACCGGGGCTGGTGAGTTTTGTTTCAGAGGGAAAGGCCCGTTGTTTATGTTTGGGGGCCATAGGCCGGAGTGGCGGCTGGCTCCTGAAAATCGGCGATCGCGGGATGCCTCCCAGACCCAAGCTGGCACCAGTGCCAACTTCGGGCTGGTTTGATAGTGCCAACGCGAGTCCCACAATCTGCCATCAAGGACGGGGCTGGTGAGTTTTTGTTTCAGAGGGAAAGGCCCGTTGTTTATGTTTGGGGGCCATAGGCCGGTGGCGGCTGGCTCCTGAAAATCGGCGTCGCAGGATGCCTCCCAGACCCAAGCTGGCACCAGTGCCAACTTCGGGCTGGTTTGATAGTGCCAGCGAGGTCCCACAATCTGCCATCAAGGACCGGGGCTGGTGAGTTTTGTTTCAGAGGGGAAGGCCCGTTGTTTATGTTTGGGGGCCATAGGCCGGGGTGGCGGCTGGCTCCTGAAAATCGGCGTCACGCAGGATGCCTCCCAGACCCAAGCTGGCACCAGTGCCAGCTTCGGGCTGGTTTGATAGTGCCAGCGGAGTCCCACAATCTGCCATCAGGACCGGGGCTGGTGACTTTTTTGTTTCAGAGGGAAAGGCCCGTTGTTTATGTTTGGGGGCCATAGGCCGGGTGGCGGCTGGCTCCTGAAAATCGGCGATCGCGGGATGCCTCCCAGACCCAAGCTGGCACCAGTGCCAACTTCGGGCTGGTTTGATAGTGCCAGCGGAGTCCCACAATCTGCCATCAGGACCGGGGCTGGTGAGTTTTGTTTCAGAGGAAAGGCCCGTTGTTTATGTTTGGGGGCCATAGGCCGGGTGGCGGCTGGCTCCTGAAAATCGGCGTCACGCGGGATGCCTCCCAGACCCAAGCTGGCACCAGTGCCAACTTCGGGCTGGTTTGATAGTGCCAGCGAGTCCCACAATCTGCCATCAGGACGGGGCTGGTGACTTTTTGTTTCAGAGGGAAAGGCCCGTTTATGTTTGGGGGCCATAGGCCGGGTGGCGGCTGGCTCCTGAAAATCGGCGATCGCGGGATGCCTCCCAGACCCAAGCTGGCACCAGTGCCAACTTCGGGCTGGTTTGATAGTGCCAGCGAGTCCCACAATCTGCCATCAGGACGGGGCTGGTGAGTTTTTTGTTTCAGAGGAAAGGCCCGTTGTTTATGTTTGGGGGCCATAGGCCGGGTGGCGGCTGGCTCCTGAAAATCGGCGATCACGCGGGATGCCTCCCAGACCCAAGCTGGCACCAGTGCCAGCTTCGGGCTGGTTTGATAGTGCCAGCGGAGTCCCACAATCTGCCATCAGGACCGGGGCTGGTGAGTTTTTGTTTCAGAGGGAAAGGCCCGTTGTTTATGTTTGGGGCCATAGGCCGGAGTGGCGGCTGGCTCCTGAAAATCGGCGATCGCGGGATGCCTCCCAGACCCAAGCTGGCACCAGTGCCAACTCGGGCTGGTTTGATAGTGCCAGCGGAGTCCCACAATCTGCCATCAGGACGGGGCTGGTGAGTTTTGTTTCAGAGGGAAAGGCCCGTTGTTTTATGTTTGGGGGCCATAGGCCGGTGGCGGCTGGCTCCTGAAAATCGGCGATCGCGCGGGATGCCTCCCAGACCCAAGCTGGCACCAGTGCCAACTTCGGGCTGGTTTGATAGTGCCAGCGGAGTCCCACAATCTGCCATCAAGGACCGGGGCTGGTGAGTTTTGTTTCAGAGGGAAAGGCCCGTTGTTTATGTTTGGGGGCCATAGGCCCGGGTGGCGGCTGGCTCCTGAAAATCGGCGTCGCGGGATGCCTCCCAGACCCAAGCTGGCACCAGTGCCAACTTCGGGCTGGTTTGATAGTGCCAGCAGGTCCCACAATCTGCCATCAAGGACCGGGGCTGGTGAGTTTTGTTTCAGAGGGAAAGGCCCGTTGTTTATGTTTGGGGGCCATAGGCCGGGGTGGCGGCTGGCTCCTGAAAATCGCGATCACGCGGGATGCCTCCCAGACCCAAGCTGGCACCAGTGCCAACTTCGGGCTGGTTTGATAGTGCCAGCGGAGTCCCACAATCTGCCATCAGGACCGGGGCTGGTGACTTTTTGTTTCAGAGGGAAAGGCCCGTTGTTTATGTTTGGGGGCCATAGGCCGGGTGGCGGCTGGCTCCTGAAAATCGGCGATCATGGGATGCCTCCCAGACCCAAGCTGGCACCAGTGCCAACTTCGGGCTGGTTTGATAGTGCCAGCGAGTCCCACAATCTGCCATCAGGACCGGGGCTGGTGAGTTTTGTTTCAGGGGAAAGGCCGTTGTTTATGTTTGGGGGCCATAGGCCGGGTGGCGGCTGGCTCCTGAAAATCGGCGTCGCGGGATGCCTCCCAGACCCAAGCTGGCACCAGTGCCAACTTCGGGCTGGTTTGATAGTGCCAGCGAGGTCCCACAATCTGCCATCAGGACGGGGCTGGTGAGTTTTGTTTCAGAGGAAAGGCCCGTTGTTTATGTTTGGGGGCCATAGGCCGGTGGGCGGCTGGCTCCTGAAAATCGGCGATCACGCGGGATGCCTCCCAGACCCAAGCTGGCACCAGTGCCAACTTCGGGCTGGTTTGATAGTGCCAGCGAGGTCCCACAATCTGCCATCAGGACCGGGGCTGGTGAGTTTTGTTTCAGAGGGAAAGGCCCGTTGTTTATGTTTGGGGGCCATAGGCCGGGTGGCGGCTGGCTCCTGAAAATCGGCGATCGCGGGATGCCTCCCAGACCCAAGCTGGCACCAGTGCCAGCTTCGGGCTGGTTTGATAGTGCCAGCGAGTCCCACAATCTGCCATCAAGGACGGGGCTGGTGAGTTTTGTTTCAGAGGAAAGGCCCGTTGTTTATGTTTGGGGGCCATAGGCCGGGTGGCGGCTGGCTCCTGAAAATCGGCGATCGCGGGATGCCTCCCAGACCCAAGCTGGCACCAGTGCCAACTTCGGGCTGGTTTGATAGTGCCAGCGAGTCCCACAATCTGCCATCAGGACCGGGGCTGGTGAGTTTTTGTTTCAGAGGGAAAGGCCCGTTGTTTATGTTTGGGGGCCATAGGCCGGTGGCGGCTGGCTCCTGAAAATCGGCGATCGCGGGATGCCTCCCAGACCCAAGCTGGCACCAGTGCCAACTTCGGGCTGGTTTGATAGTGCCAGCGAGTCCCACAATCTGCCATCAGGACCGGGGCTGGTGAGTTTTGTTTCAGAGGAAAGGCCCGTTGTTTATGTTTGGGGGCCATAGGCCGGGTGGCGGCTGGCTCCTGAAAATCGGCGATCACGCGGGATGCCTCCCAGACCCAAGCTGGCACCAGTGCCAACTTCGGGCTGGTTTGATAGTGCCAGCGGAGTCCCACAATCTGCCATCAGGACCGGGGCTGGTGAGTTTTGTTTCAGAGGAAAGGCCCGTTGTTTATGTTTGGGGGCCATAGGCCGGTGGCGGCTGGCTCCTGAAAATCGGCGATCACGCAGGATGCCTCCCAGACCCAAGCTGGCACCAGTGCCAACTTCGGGCTGGTTTGATAGTGCCAGCGGAGTCCCACAATCTGCCATCAAGGACGGGGCTGGTGAGTTTTGTTTCAGAGGAAAGGCCCGTTGTTTATGTTTGGGGGCCATAGGCCGGAGTGGCGGCTGGCTCCTGAAAATCGGCGATCGCAGGATGCCTCCCAGACCCAAGCTGGCACCAGTGCCAACTTCGGGCTGGTTTGATAGTGCCAACGAGAGTCCCACAATCTGCCATCAAGGACCGGGGCTGGTGAGTTTTGTTTCAGAGGAAAGGCCCGTTGTTTATGTTTGGGGGCCATAGGCCGGAGTGGCGGCTGGCTCCTGAAAATCGGCGATCGCGGGATGCCTCCCAGACCCAAGCTGGCACCAGTGCCAACTCGGGCTGGTTTGATAGTGCCAGCGGAGTCCCACAATCTGCCATCAGGACCGGGGCTGGTGAGTTTTGTTTCAGAGGGAAAGGCCCGTTGTTTATGTTTGGGGGCCATAGGCCGGGTGGCGGCTGGCTCCTGAAAATCGGCGATCGCGCGGGATGCCTCCCAGACCCAAGCTGGCCCCAGTGCCAACTTCGGGCTGGTTTGATAGTGCCAGCGAGTCCCACAATCTGCCATCAGGACCGGGGCTGGTGACTTTTGTTTCAGAGGAAAGGCCCGTTGTTTATGTTTGGGGGCCATAGGCCGGGTGGCGGCTGGCTCCTGAAAATGGCGATCGCAGGATGCCTCCCAGACCCAAGCTGGCCCCAGTGCCAACTTCGGGCTGGTTTGATAGTGCCAGCGGAGTCCCACAATCTGCCATCAGGACGGGGCTGGTGAGTTTTTTGTTTCAGAGGGAAAGGCCCGTTGTTTATGTTTGGGGGCCATAGGCCGGGTGGCGGCTGGCTCCTGAAAATCGGCGATCGCATGGGATGCCTCCCAGACCCAAGCTGGCACCAGTGCCAACTTCGGGCTGGTTTGATAGTGCCAGCGAGTCCCACAATCTGCCATCAGGACCGGGGCTGGTGAGTTTTGTTTCAGAGGAAAGGCCCGTTGTTTATGTTTGGGGCCATAGGCGGGTGGCGGCTGGCTCCTGAAAATCGGCGATCGCAGGATGCCTCCCAGACCCAAGCTGGCACCAGTGCCAACTTCGGGCTGGTTTGATAGTGCCAGCGAGGTCCCACAATCTGCCATCAGGACCGGGGCTGGTGAGTTTTGTTTCAGAGGAAAGGCCCGTTGTTTATGTTTGGGGGCCATAGGCCGGGTGGCGGCTGGCTCCTGAAAATCGGCGATCATGGGATGCCTCCCAGACCCAAGCTGGCACCAGTGCCAACTTCGGGCTGGTTTGATAGTGCCAGCGAGGTCCCACAATCTGCCATCAGGACCGGGGCTGGTGACTTTTTTGTTTCAGAGGGAAGGCCCGTTGTTTATGTTTGGGGGCCATAGGCCGGTGGCGGCTGGCTCCTGAAAATGGCGATCATGGGATGCCTCCCAGACCCAAGCTGGCCCAGTGCCAACTTCGGGCTGGTTTGATAGTGCCAGCGGAGTCCCACAATCTGCCATCAGGACCGGGGCTGGTGAGTTTTGTTTCAGAGGAAAGGCCCGTTGTTTATGTTTGGGGGCCATAGGCCGGTGGCGGCTGGCTCCTGAAAATCGGCGTCGCAGGATGCCTCCCAGACCCAAGCTGGCACCAGTGCCAACTTCGGGCTGGTTTGATAGTGCCAACGGAGTCCCACAATCTGCCATCAGGACCGGGGCTGGTGACTTTTTGTTTCAGAGGAAAGGCCCGTTGTTTATGTTTGGGGGCCATAGGCCGGTGGCGGCTGGCTCCTGAAAATCGGCGATCGCAGGATGCCTCCCAGACCCAAGCTGGCACCAGTGCCAACTTCGGGCTGGTTTGATAGTGCCAACGGAGTCCCACAATCTGCCATCAAGGACCGGGGCTGGTGACTTTTGTTTCAGAGGAAAGGCCCGTTGTTTATGTTTGGGGGCCATAGGCCGGGTGGCGGCTGGCTCCTGAAAATCGGCGATCATGGGATGCCTCCCAGACCCAAGCTGGCCCCAGTGCCAACTTCGGGCTGGTTTGATAGTGCCAACGGAGTCCCACAATCTGCCATCAAGGACCGGGGCTGGTGAGTTTTGTTTCAGAGGAAAGGCCCGTTGTTTATGTTTGGGGCCATAGGCCGGGTGGGCGGCTGGCTCCTGAAAATCGGCGATCGCGGGATGCCTCCCAGACCCAAGCTGGCACCAGTGCCAACTCGGGCTGGTTTGATAGTGCCAACGAGTCCCACAATCTGCCATCAGGACGGGGCTGGTGAGTTTTTGTTTCAGAGGGAAAGGCCCGTTGTTTATGTTTTGGGGCCATAGGCCGGGTGGCGGCTGGCTCCTGAAAATCGGCGCACGCGGGATGCCTCCCAGACCCAAGCTGGCACCAGTGCCAACTTCGGGCTGGTTTGATAGTGCCAGCGAGGTCCCACAATCTGCCATCAGGACGGGGCTGGTGAGTTTTTGTTTCAGAGGGAAAGGCCGTTGTTTATGTTTGGGGGCCATAGGCCGGGTGGCGGCTGGCTCCTGAAAATCGGCGATCACGCGGGATGCCTCCCAGACCCAAGCTGGCACCAGTGCCAACTTCGGGCTGGTTTGATAGTGCCAGCGAGTCCCACAATCTGCCATCAGGACCGGGGCTGGTGACTTTTTGTTTCAGAGGGAAGGCCCGTTGTTTATGTTTGGGGGCCATAGGCCCGGTGGCGGCTGGCTCCTGAAAATCGGCGATCGCGGGATGCCTCCCAGACCCAAGCTGGCACCAGTGCCAACTTCGGGCTGGTTTGATAGTGCCAACGAGTCCCACAATCTGCCATCAGGACGGGGCTGGTGAGTTTTGTTTCAGAGGGAAAGGCCGTTGTTTATGTTTGGGGCCATAGGCCGGTGGCGGCTGGCTCCTGAAAATCGGCGATCGCGGGATGCCTCCCAGACCCAAGCTGGCACCAGTGCCAACTTCGGGCTGGTTTGATAGTGCCAGCGAGGTCCCACAATCTGCCATCAGGACCGGGGCTGGTGAGTTTTTGTTTCAGAGGGAAAGGCCCGTTGTTTATGTTTGGGGGCCATAGGCCGGGTGGCGGCTGGCTCCTGAAAATCGGCGATCGCCGGGATGCCTCCCAGACCCAAGCTGGCACCAGTGCCAACTCGGGCTGGTTTGATAGTGCCAGCGGAGTCCCACAATCTGCCATCAGGACCGGGGCTGGTGAGTTTTTGTTTCAGAGGGAAAGGCCCGTTGTTTATGTTTGGGGGCCATAGGCCGGGTGGCCGGCTGGCTCCTGAAAATCGGCGATCGCGGGATGCCTCCCAGACCCAAGCTGGCACCAGTGCCAACTCGGGCTGGTTTGATAGTGCCAACAGGTCCCACAATCTGCCATCAAGGACCGGGGCTGGTGAGTTTTTGTTTCAGAGGGAAAGGCCCGTTGTTTATGTTTGGGGGCCATAGGCCCGGGGTGGCGGCTGGCTCCTGAAAATCGGCGATCACATGGGATGCCTCCCAGACCCAAGCTGGCACCAGTGCCAACTCGGGCTGGTTTGATAGTGCCAACAGAGTCCCACAATCTGCCATCAGGACCGGGGCTGGTGACTTTTTGTTTCAGAGGGAAAGGCCGTTGTTTATGTTTGGGGGCCATAGGCCGGGTGGCGACTGGCTCCTGAAAATCGGCGATCGCGGGATGCCTCCCAGACCCAAGCTGGCACCAGTGCCAACTTCGGGCTGGTTTGATAGTGCCAGCGAGTCCCACAATCTGCCATCAGGACCGGGGCTGGTGACTTTTTGTTTCAGAGGAAAGGCCCGTTGTTTATGTTTGGGGCCATAGGCCGGGTGGCGGCTGGCTCCTGAAAATCGGCGATCACATGGGATGCCTCCCAGACCCAAGCTGGCACCAGTGCCAACTTCGGGCTGGTTTGATAGTGCCAACGGAGTCCCAATCTGCCATCAAGGACCGGGGCTGGTGAGTTTTGTTTCAGAGGGAAAGGCCCGTTGTTTATGTTTGGGGGCCATAGGCCGGGTGGCGGCTGGCTCCTGAAAATCGGCGATCGCGGGATGCCTCCCAGACCCAAGCTGGCACCAGTGCCAACTTCGGGCTGGTTTGATAGTGCCAGCGAGTCCCACAATCTGCCATCAGGACCGGGGCTGGTGAGTTTTTGTTTCAGAGGGAAAGGCCCGTTGTTTATGTTTGGGGGCCATAGGCCGGGTGGCGGCTGGCTCCTGAAAATCGGCGATCGCGGGATGCCTCCCAGACCCAAGCTGGCACCAGTGCCAACTTCGGGCTGGTTTGATAGTGCCAGCGAGGTCCCACAATCTGCCATCAGGACCGGGGCTGGTGAGTTTTGTTTCAGAGGGAAAGGCCCGTTGTTTATGTTTGGGGGCCATAGGCCGGGTGGCGGCTGGCTCCTGAAAATCGGCGATCATGGGATGCCTCCCAGACCCAAGCTGGCACCAGTGCCAACTCGGGCTGGTTTGATAGTGCCAGCGGAGTCCCACAATCTGCCATCAAGGACCGGGGCTGGTGACTTTTTGTTTCAGAGGGAAAGGCCCGTTGTTTATGTTTGGGGGCCATAGGCCGGGTGGCGGCTGGCTCCTGAAAATCGGCGTCACGCGGGATGCCTCCCAGACCCAAGCTGGCACCAGTGCCAACTCGGGCTGGTTTGATAGTGCCAGCGGAGTCCCACAATCTGCCATCAAGGACCGGGGCTGGTGAGTTTTGTTTCAGAGGGAAAGGCCCGTTGTTTATGTTTGGGGGCCATAGGCCGGGTGGCGGCTGGCTCCTGAAAATCGGCGATCGCGGGATGCCTCCCAGACCCAAGCTGGCACCAGTGCCAACTTCGGGCTGGTTTGATAGTGCCAGCGAGTCCCACAATCTGCCATCAGGACCGGGGCTGGTGAGTTTTTTTGTTTCAGAGGGAAAGGCCCGTTGTTTATGTTTGGGGGCCATAGGCCGGGGTGGCGGCTGGCTCCTGAAAATCGGCGATCGCAGGATGCCTCCCAGACCCAAGCTGGCACCAGTGCCAACTTCGGGCTGGTTTGATAGTGCCAGCGGAGTCCCACAATCTGCCATCAGGACCGGGGCTGGTGAGTTTTGTTTCAGAGGGAAAGGCCCGTTGTTTATGTTTGGGGGCCATAGGCCGGGTGGCGGCTGGCTCCTGAAAATCGGCGATCGCGGGATGCCTCCCAGACCCAAGCTGGCACCAGTGCCAACTTCGGGCTGGTTTGATAGTGCCAGCGAGTCCCACAATCTGCCATCAAGGACCCGGGGCTGGTGAGTTTTTGTTTCAGAGGGAAAGGCCCGTTGTTTATGTTTGGGGCCATAGGCCGGGTGGCGGCTGGCTCCTGAAAATCGGCGATCACGCGGGATGCCTCCCAGACCCAAGCTGGCACCAGTGCCAACTTCGGGCTGGTTTGATAGTGCCAGCGGAGTCCCACAATCTGCCATCAGGACCGGGGCTGGTGAGTTTTGTTTCAGAGGGAAAGGCCGTTGTTTATGTTTGGGGGCCATAGGCCCGTGGTGGCCGGCTGGCTCCTGAAAATCGGCGATCACGCGGGATGCCTCCCAGACCCAAGCTGGCACCAGTGCCAACTTCGGGCTGGTTTGATAGTGCCAGCGGAGTCCCACAATCTGCCATCAGGACCGGGGCTGGTGAGTTTTGTTTCAGAGGGAAAGGCCCGTTGTTTATGTTTGGGGGCCATAGGCCGGGTGGCGGCTGGCTCCTGAAAATCGGCGATCGCGGGATGCCTCCCAGACCCAAGCTGGCACCAGTGCCAACTTCGGGCTGGTTTGATAGTGCCAGCGAGTCCCACAATCTGCCATCAGGACCGGGGCTGGTGAGTTTTTGTTTCAGAGGGAAAGGCCCGTTGTTTATGTTTGGGGGCCATAGGCCGGGTGGCGGCTGGCTCCTGAAAATCGGCGATCATGGGATGCCTCCCAGACCCAAGCTGGCACCAGTGCCAACTTCGGGCTGGTTTGATAGTGCCAGCGAGTCCCACAATCTGCCATCAAGGACGGGGCTGGTGAGTTTTGTTTCAGAGGAAAGGCCCGTTGTTTATATGTTTGGGGGCCATAGGCCGGGTGGCGGCTGGCTCCTGAAAATCGGCGTCACGCGGGATGCCTCCCAGACCCAAGCTGGCACCAGTGCCAACTTCGGGCTGGTTTGATAGTGCCAGCGGAGTCCCACAATCTGCCATCAAGGACCGGGGCTGGTGAGTTTTGTTTCAGAGGGAAAGGCCCGTTGTTTATGTTTGGGGGCCATAGGCCGGGGTGGCGGCTGGCTCCTGAAAATCGGCGATCGCGGGATGCCTCCCAGACCCAAGCTGGCACCAGTGCCAACTTCGGGCTGGTTTGATAGTGCCAGCGAGGTCCCACAATCTGCCATCAGGACCGGGGCTGGTGAGTTTTTGTTTCAGAGGGAAAGGCCCGTTGTTTATGTTTGGGGGCCATAGGCCGGGTGGCGGCTGGCTCCTGAAAATCGGCGATCGCGGGATGCCTCCCAGACCCAAGCTGGCACCAGTGCCAACTTCGGGCTGGTTTGATAGTGCCAGCGGAGTCCCACAATCTGCCATCAAGGACCGGGGCTGGTGAGTTTTTGTTTCAGAGGAAAGGCCCGTTGTTTATGTTTGGGGGCCATAGGCCGGGTGGCGGCTGGCTCCTGAAAATGGCGTCGCAGGATGCCTCCCAGACCCAAGCTGGCACCAGTGCCAACTTCGGGCTGGTTTGATAGTGCCAGCGAGGTCCCACAATCTGCCATCAAGGACCGGGGCTGGTGAGTTTTGTTTCAGAGGGAAAGGCCCGTTGTTTATGTTTGGGGGCCATAGGCCGGGTGGCGGCTGGCTCCTGAAAAAATCGGCGTCGCGGGATGCCTCCCAGACCCAAGCTGGCACCAGTGCCAACTCGGGCTGGTTTGATAGTGCCAGCGGAGTCCCACAATCTGCCATCAAGGACCGGGGCTGGTGAGTTTTTGTTTCAGGGAAAGGCCCGTTGTTTATGTTTGGGGGCCATAGGCCGGGGTGGCGGCTGGCTCCTGAAAATCGGCGTCGCGGGATGCCTCCCAGACCCAAGCTGGCACCAGTGCCAACTTCGGGCTGGTTTGATAGTGCCAGCGAGTCCCACAATCTGCCATCAGGACCGGGGCTGGTGAGTTTTGTTTCAGAGGAAAGGCCCGTTGTTTATGTTTGGGGGCCATAGGCCGGGTGGCGGCTGGCTCCTGAAAATCGGCGATCGCAGGATGCCTCCCAGACCCAAGCTGGCACCAGTGCCAACTTCGGGCTGGTTTGATAGTGCCAGCGGAGTCCCACAATCTGCCTGCCAAGGACGGGGCTGGTGAGTTTTGTTTCAGGGAAAGGCCCGTTGTTTATGTTTGGGGGCCATAGGCCGGGTGGCGGCTGGCTCCTGAAAATCGGCGTCGCGGGATGCCTCCCAGACCCAAGCTGGCACCAGTGCCAACTTCGGGCTGGTTTGATAGTGCCAGCGAGTCCCACAATCTGCCATCAGGACCGGGGCTGGTGAGTTTTGTTTCAGAGGGAAAGGCCCGTTGTTTATGTTTGGGGGCCATAGGCCGGGTGGCGGCTGGCTCCTGAAAAATCGGCGATCGCGGGATGCCTCCCAGACCCAAGCTGGCACCAGTGCCAACTTCGGGCTGGTTTGATAGTGCCAGCGGAGTCCCACAATCTGCCATCAGGACGGGGCTGGTGAGTTTTGTTTCAGAGGGAAAGGCCGTTGTTTATGTTTGGGGGCCATAGGCCGGGTGGCGGCTGGCTCCTGAAAATCGGCGATCGCGGGATGCCTCCCAGACCCAAGCTGGCACCAGTGCCAACTTCGGGCTGGTTTGATAGTGCCAGCGAGGTCCCACAATCTGCCATCAGGACCGGGGCTGGTGAGTTTTTTGTTTCAGAGGGAAAGGCCCGTTGTTTATGTTTGGGGGCCATAGGCCGGGTGGCGGCTGGCTCCTGAAAATCGGCGATCGCGGGATGCCTCCCAGACCCAAGCTGGCACCAGTGCCAACTTCGGGCTGGTTTGATAGTGCCAGCGAGTCCCACAATCTGCCATCAGGACCGGGGCTGGTGAGTTTTGTTTCAGAGGAAAGGCCCGTTGTTTATGTTTGGGGGCCATAGGCCGGGTGGCCGGCTGGCTCCTGAAAATCGGCGATCACGCGGGATGCCTCCCAGACCCAAGCTGGCACCAGTGCCAACTTCGGGCTGGTTTGATAGTGCCAGCGAGTCCCACAATCTGCCATCAGGACCGGGGCTGGTGAGTTTTTGTTTCAGAGGAAAGGCCCGTTGTTTATGTTTGGGGGCCATAGGCCGGGGTGGCGGCTGGCTCCTGAAAATCGGCGATCGCGGGATGCCTCCCAGACCCAAGCTGGCACCAGTGCCAACTTCGGGCTGGTTTGATAGTGCCAGCGGAGTCCCACAATCTGCCATCAGGACCGGGGCTGGTGAGTTTTGTTTCAGAGGGAAAGGCCCGTTGTTTATGTTTGGGGGCCATAGGCCGGGTGGCGGCTGGCTCCTGAAAATCGGCGATCGCGGGATGCCTCCCAGACCCAAGCTGGCACCAGTGCCAACTTCGGGCTGGTTTGATAGTGCCAGCGAGTCCCACAATCTGCCATCAGGACCGGGGCTGGTGAGTTTTTTTGTTTCAGAGGGAAAGGCCCGTTGTTTATGTTTGGGGGCCATAGGCCGGGTGGCGGCTGGCTCCTGAAAATCGGCGATCGCGGGATGCCTCCCAGACCCAAGCTGGCACCAGTGCCAACTTCGGGCTGGTTTGATAGTGCCAGCGGAGGTCCCACAATCTGCCATCAGGACCGGGGCTGGTGAGTTTTGTTTCAGAGGAAAGGCCCGTTGTTTATGTTTGGGGGCCATAGGCCGGGTGGCGGCTGGCTCCTGAAAATCGGCGTCGCGGGATGCCTCCCAGACCCAAGCTGGCACCAGTGCCAACTTCGGGCTGGTTTGATAGTGCCAGCGGAGTCCCACAATCTGCCATCAGGACCGGGGCTGGTGACTTTTTGTTTCAGAGGGAAAGGCCCGTTGTTTATGTTTGGGGGCCATAGGCCGGGTGGCGGCTGGCTCCTGAAAATCGGCGATCGCGGGATGCCTCCCAGACCCAAGCTGGCACCAGTGCCAACTTCGGGCTGGTTTGATAGTGCCAGCGGAGTCCCACAATCTGCCATCAGGACCGGGGCTGGTGAGTTTTGTTTCAGAGGGAAAGGCCCGTTGTTTATGTTTGGGGGCCATAGGCCGGGTGGCGGCTGGCTCCTGAAAATCGGCGATCGCGGGATGCCTCCCAGACCCAAGCTGGCACCAGTGCCAACTCGGGCTGGTTTGATAGTGCCAGCGGGTCCCACAATCTGCCATCAGGACCGGGGCTGGTGAGTTTTGTTTCAGAGGGAAAGGCCCGTTGTTTATGTTTGGGGGCCATAGGCCGGGTGGCGGCTGGCTCCTGAAAATCGGCGATCGCGCGGGATGCCTCCCAGACCCAAGCTGGCACCAGTGCCAACTTCGGGCTGGTTTGATAGTGCCAGCGGAGTCCCACAATCTGCCATCAGGACCGGGGCTGGTGAGTTTTTTGTTTCAGAGGGAAAGGCCCGTTGTTTATGTTTGGGGGCCATAGGCCGGGTGGCGGCTGGCTCCTGAAAATCGGCGATCGCGGGATGCCTCCCAGACCCAAGCTGGCACCAGTGCCAACTTCGGGCTGGTTTGATAGTGCCAGCGGAGTCCCACAATCTGCCATCAAGGACCGGGGCTGGTGAGTTTTGTTTCAGAGGAAAGGCGTTGTTGTTTATGTTTGGGGGCCGCAGGCCCGAGGTGGCGGCTGGCTCCTGAAAGTGGCGTCGCGGGATGCCTCCCAGACCCAAGCTGGCACCAGTGCCAGCTTCGAGGGCTGGTTTGATAAAGATGCCAGAGGTCCCACAATCTGCCATCAGGACGGGGCACGAGGTGAGTTTGTTCAGAGGAAAGGCCGTTGTTTGTGTTTGGGGCCATGGGCGGTGGCAGGCGGCTCACCGAAAATCGGCGATCACGCGGGGATACACTCCCAGACCCAGCTGGCACCAGTGCCAACTTCGGGCTGGTTTGATAGTGCTAGCGGAGTCCCACAATCTGCCTGCCATCAAGGACGAGGCTGGCTTGGTGAGTTTTGTTCAGAGAGGGAAGGCCCGTTGTTTATGTTTGAAGTCCTGTGGCCGGTGGCGGCTGGCTCCTGAAAATGTCGCGGATGCCTCTCCCAGACCCAAGCTGGCACCAGTGCCAGCTGGGGCTGGTTTTGATAGTATATGAGTCCCACAATCTGCCATCAGGACGGGGCTGGTGAGTTCTGTTTCAGAGGGAAAGGCCCGTTGTTTATGTTTGGGGTCCTGGTGGCGGAGTGGCGGCTGGCTCCTGAAAATCAGCGTCACTTGGGATACTCAGACCCAAGCTGGCACCAGTGCGGAAGGCTGGGGCTGGTTTGATGGTGTAGCGAGGTCCCACCAATCTGCCATCAAGGACGGGGCTGGTGAGGTTTTTGTTTTCAGAGGAAAGGCCCGTTATTTATGTTTGGGGGCCATAGGCCGGTGGCGGCTGGCTCCTGAAAATCGGCGATCACGCGGGATGCCTCCCAGACAAGCTGGCACCAGTGCCAGCTTCGGGCTGGTTTGATAGTGCCAGCAGGTCCCACAATCTGCCATCAGGACCCGGGGGCTGGTGAGTTTTGTTTCAGAAGGAAGAGCCCGTTGTTTTATGTTTGGGGGCCTGGGCCGGAGGTGTACGACTGGCTCCTGAAAATCGGCGTCACGCGGGATGCCTCCCAGACCCAAGCTGGCACCAGTGCCGACTTCGGGCTGGTTTGATAGTGCCAGCGGAGTCCCACAATCTGCCATCAGGACTGGGGCTGGTGAGTTTTTGTTTCAGAGGGGAAAGGCCCGTTGTTTATGTTTGGGGGCCATGCCCCGGAGTGGCAACTGGCTGGCTCCTGAAAATGTCACGCGCAGGATGCCTCCCAGACCCAAGCTGGCACCAGTGCCAGCTCCGGGCTGGTTTTGATGATATGGCGAGGTCCCACAATCTGCCATCAGGACCCGGGGCTGGTGAGTTCTGTTTCAGGGGCCGTTGTTGTTGTTTATGTTTGGGGGCCATAGGCCGGAGTGGGCGGCTGGCTCCTGAAAATCAGCGTCGCGGGATGCCTCCCCAGACCCAAGCTGGCACCAGTGCCAACTCGGGCTGGTTTTGATGGGTACCTTGAGTCCCACAATCTGCCATCAGGACGGGCTGGTGTCTTTTTTGTTTCAGAGGGAAGGCCCGTTGTTTATGTTTTGGGGGCCTGTGGCGGAGTGGCCCGGCTGGCTCGAAAATCGGCGATCGCGCAGGGATGCCTCCCAGACCAAGCTGGCACCAGTGCCTATTTCGGGCTGGTTTGATAGTGCCAGCGGGTCCCACAATCTGCCATCAGGGACGAGGGGCTGTGAGTTTTGTTTCAGAGGAAAGGCCGTTGTTTTATGTTTGGGGTCCATAGGCCGGTGGCGGCTGGCTCCTGAAAATCGGCGTCGCCCGGGATGCCTCCCCAGACCCAAGCTGGCACCAGTGCATTTCGGGCTGGTTTGATAGTGCCAGCGAGGTCCCACAATCTGCCATCAGGACGGGGCTGGTGAGTTTTGTTTCAGAGGAAAGGCCCGTTGTTTATGTTTGGGGGCCTGTGGCATAGAGTGGCGGCTGGCTCTGAAAATGGCGATCACTTAGGATGCCTCCCAGACCCAACTGGCACCAGTGCCAACTCGGGCTGGTTTGGGTGAATTATATGGTCCCACAATCTGCCATCAAGGACCGGGGCTGGTGAGTTTTTGTTTCAGAGGGAAAGGCCGTTGTTTATGTTTGGGGGCCTGTGCAGGAGTGGCGGCCTGGCTCCTGAAAATCGGCGTCACGCGGGATGCCTCCAGACCCAAGCTGGCACCGAGTGCGACTCGAGACTCGAAGCGGTAGTGCCAGCGGGTCCCACAATCTGCCATCAGGACCGGGGGCTGGTGAGTTTTTGTTTCAGAGGAAGAGGCCGTTGTTTATGTTTGGGGGCCATAGGCCGGTGGCCGACTGGCTCCTGAAAATGCGGCGTCGCGGGTGCCTCCCAGACCCAAGCTGGCACCAGTGCCGACTCGGTGGCTGTTTGATAGTGCCAGCGAGTCCCACAATCTGCCATCAAGGACCGGGGGCTGGTGAGTTTTGTTTCAGAGGAAAGGCCGTTGTTTATGTTTGGGGCGTAGGCGGGCTAACCCGGCTGGCTCCGCGAAAATCGGCGATACATGGGATGCCTCCCAGACCCAAGCTGGCACCGAGGTGCCAACTTCCGGGCTGATTTGATAGATATAGCAGTCCCACAATCTGCCATCAGGACCGGGGCTGGTGAGTTTTGTTTTCGAGGGAAAGGCCGTTGTTTATGTTGGGGCCATAGGCCGGGTAACCCGTCACAAACCCGCAGAATAAATGCCGGATACGCACTCCCCAGACCCAAGCTGGCACCAGTGCCGGCTCGGGCCTAGTTTGATAGTGCCAGCAGAGTCCCACAATCTGCCATCAAGGACCGGGGCTGGTGAGTTTTGTTTCAGAGGGAAAGGGCCGTTGTTTATGTTTGGGGGCCTGTGCAGGGAGTGGACGGCTGGCTCCTGAAAATGGCGTCACATGGGGATGCCTCCAGACCAAGCTGGCCCCAGTGCCGACTTCGGGCTGGTTCCAGTGGGTAGCAGGTCCCACAATCTCTGCCATCAAGGACCGGGGCTGGTGAGTTTTTGTTTCAGAGGGAAAGGCCGTTGTTTATGTTTGGGGGCCATAGGCGGGGTGGCGGCTGGCTCCTGAAAATCGGCGATCGCGGGATGCCTCCCAGACCCAAGCTGGCACCAGTGCCAACTTCGGGCTGGTTTGATAGTGCCAGCGAGTCCCACAATCTGCCATCAAGGACCGGGGCTGGTGACTTTTTGTTTCAGAGGGAAAGGCCCGTTGTTTATGTTTGGGGGCCATAGGCCGGGGTGGCGGCTGGCTCCTGAAAATCGGCGATCGCGGGATGCCTCCCAGACCCAAGCTGGCACCAGTGCCAACTTCGGGCTGGTTTGATAGTGCCAGCGAGTCCCACAATCTGCCATCAGGACCGGGGCTGGTGAGTTTTGTTTCAGAGGGAAAGGCCCGTTGTTTATGTTTGGGGGCCATAGGCCGGTGGCGGCTGGCTCCTGAAAATCGGCGTCACGCGGGATGCCTCCCAGACCCAAGCTGGCACCAGTGCCAACTTCGGGCTGGTTTGATAGTGCCAGCGGAGTCCCACAATCTGCCATCAAGGACGGGGCTGGTGAGTTTTTGTTTCAGAGGGAAAGGCCCGTTGTTTATGTTTGGGGGCCATAGGCGGGGTGGCGGCTGGCTCCTGAAAATCGGCGATCGCGGGATGCCTCCCAGACCCAAGCTGGCACCAGTGCCAACTTCGGGCTGGTTTGATAGTGCCAGCGGAGTCCCACAATCTGCCATCAGGACCGGGGCTGGTGAGTTTTTTGTTTCAGAGGGAAAGGCCCGTTGTTTATGTTTGGGGGCCATAGGCCGGGTGGCGGCTGGCTCCTGAAAATCGGCGATCGCGGGATGCCTCCCAGACCCAAGCTGGCACCAGTGCCAACTTCGGGCTGGTTTGATAGTGCCAGCGAGGTCCCACAATCTGCCATCAGGACCGGGGCTGGTGAGTTTTTTTGTTTCAGAGGGAAAGGCCGTTGTTTTTTATGTTTGGGGGCCATAGGCCCGGGTGGCGGCTGGCTCCTGAAAATCGGCGATCGCGGGATGCCTCCCAGACCCAAGCTGGCACCAGTGCCAACTTCGGGCTGGTTTGATAGTGCCAGCGGAGTCCCACAATCTGCCATCAAGGACCGGGGCTGGTGAGTTTTTGTTTCAGGGAAAGGCCCGTTGTTTATGTTTGGGGGCCATAGGCCGGAGTGGCGGCTGGCTCCTGAAAAACCGGCGATCGCGGGATGCCTCCCAGACCCAAGCTGGCACCAGTGCCAACTTCGGGCTGGTTTGATAGTGCCAGCGAGAGTCCCACAATCTGCCATCAGGACCGGGGCTGGTGAGTTTTTGTTTCAGAGGGAAAGGCCCGTTGTTTATGTTTGGGGGCCATAGGCCGGGTGGCGGCTGGCTCCTGAAAATCGGCGTCATGGGATGCCTCCCAGACCCAAGCTGGCACCAGTGCCAACTTCGGGCTGGTTTGATAGTGCCAGCGAGAGTCCCACAATCTGCCATCAGGACCGGGGCTGGTGAGTTTTGTTTCAGAGGGAAAGGCCCGTTGTTTATGTTTGGGGGCCATAGGCCGGGGTGGCGGCTGGCTCCTGAAAATGGCGTCGCGGGATGCCTCCCAGACCCAAGCTGGCACCAGTGCCAACTTCGGGCTGGTTTGATAGTGCCAGCAGGTCCCACAATCTGCCATCAGGACCGGGGCTGGTGAGTTTTTGTTTCAGAGGAAAGGCCCGTTGTTTATGTTTGGGGGCCATAGGCCGGAGTGGCGGCTGGCTCCTGAAAATCGGCGATCACGCGGGATGCCTCCCAGACCCAAGCTGGCACCAGTGCCAACTTCGGGCTGGTTTGATAGTGCCAGCGAGTCCCACAATCTGCCATCAGGACCGGGGCTGGTGAGTTTTTGTTTTCAGGGAAAGGCCCGTTGTTTATGTTTGGGGGCCATAGGCCCGGTGGCGGCTGGCTCCTGAAAAATCGGCGATCGCGGGATGCCTCCCAGACCCAAGCTGGCACCAGTGCCAACTTCGGGCTGGTTTGATAGTGCCAGCGGAGTCCCACAATCTGCCATCAAGGACCGGGGCTGGTGAGTTTTGTTTCAGAGGGAAAGGCCCGTTGTTTATGTTTGGGGGCCATAGGCCGGGTGGCGGCTGGCTCCTGAAAATCGGCGATCGCGGGATGCCTCCCAGACCCAAGCTGGCACCAGTGCCAACTTCGGGCTGGTTTGATAGTGCCAGCGGAGTCCCACAATCTGCCATCAAGGACCGGGGCTGGTGAGTTTTGTTTCAGAGGGAAAGGCCCGTTGTTTATGTTTGGGGGCCATAGGCCGGGTGGCGGCTGGCTCCTGAAATCGGCGATCGCGGGATGCCTCCCAGACCCAAGCTGGCACCAGTGCCAACTTCGGGCTGGTTTGATAGTGCCAGCGGAGTCCCACAATCTGCCATCAGGACCGGGGCTGGTGAGTTTTGTTTCAGAGGGAAAGGCCCGTTGTTTATGTTTGGGGGCCATAGGCCGGGTGGCGGCTGGCTCCTGAAAATCGGCGATCGCGGGATGCCTCCCAGACCCAAGCTGGCACCAGTGCCAACTTCGGGCTGGTTTGATAGTGCCAGCGGAGTCCCACAATCTGCCATCAGGACCGGGGCTGGTGAGTTTTTGTTTCAGAGGGAAAGGCCCGTTGTTTATGTTTGGGGGCCATAGCCCGGGTGGCGGCTGGCTCCTGAAATCCGCGCGATCGCGGGATGCCTCCCAGACCCAAGCTGGCACCAGTGCCAACTTCGGGCTGGTTTGATAGTGCCAGCGAGTCCCACAATCTGCCATCAAGGACCGGGGCTGGTGAGTTTTGTTTCAGAGGGAAAGGCCCGTTGTTTATGTTTGGGGGCCAGGCCGGGGTGGCGGCTGGCTCCTGAAAATCGGCGATCGCGGGATGCCTCCCAGACCCAAGCTGGCACCAGTGCCAACTTCGGGCTGGTTTGATAGTGCCAGCGGAGTCCCACAATCTGCCATCAAGGACCGGGGCTGGTGACTTTTTTTGTTTCAGAGGGAAAGGCCCGTTGTTTATGTTTTGGGGGGCCATAGGCCCCGGGGTGGCGGCTGGCTCCTGAAAATCGGCGATCGCGCGGGATGCCTCCCAGACCCAAGCTGGCACCAGTGCCAACTTCGGGCTGGTTTGATAGTGCCAGCGGAGTCCCACAATCTGCCATCAAGGACCGGGGCTGGTGAGTTTTTGTTTCAGAGGGAAAGGCCCGTTGTTTATGTTTGGGGGCCATAGGCCGGGTGGCGGCTGGCTCCTGAAAATCGGCGATCGCGGGATGCCTCCCAGACCCAAGCTGGCACCAGTGCCAACTTCGGGCTGGTTTGATAGTGCCAGCGGAGTCCCACAATCTGCCATCAAGGACCGGGGCTGGTGAGTTTTGTTTCAGAGGGAAAGGCCCGTTGTTTATGTTTGGGGGCCATAGGCCGGGTGGCGGCTGGCTCCTGAAAATCGGCGATCGCGGGATGCCTCCCAGACCCAAGCTGGCACCAGTGCCAACTCGGGCTGGTTTGATAGTGCCAGCAGGTCCCACAATCTGCCATCAAGGACCGGGGCTGGTGAGTTTTGTTTCAGAGGGAAAGGCCCGTTGTTTATGTTTGGGGGCCATAGGCCCGGTGGTGGCTGGCTCCTGGCTGGCTCCTGAAATGCCTCCCAGACCCAAGCTGGCACCAGTGGATGCCTCCCAGTCCCACAATCTGCCATCAGGACGGGGCTGGTGAGTTTTGTTTCAGTGCCAAGGCCCGTTGTTTATGTTTGGGGGCCTGGTTTGATAGCTGGCTCCTGAAAATCGGCGATCATGGGATGCCTCCCCAAGCTGGCACAATCTGTCCCACAATCTGCCATCAAGGACCGGGGCTGGTGAGTTTTGTTTCAGAGGGAAAGGCCCGTTGTTTATGTTTGGGGGCCATAGGCCGGTGGCGGCTGGCTCCTGAAAATCGGCGATCGCGCAGGATGCCTCCCAGACCCAAGCTGGCACCAGTGCCAGCTTCGGGCTGGTTTGATAGTGCCAGCGGAGTCCCACAATCTGCCATCAGGACCGGGGCTGGTGAGTTTTGTTTCAGAGGAAAGGCCCGTTGTTTATGTTTGGGGGCCATAGGCCGGGTGGCGGCTGGCTCCTGAAAATCAGCGCGTCGCGGGATGCCTCCCAGACCCAAGCTGGCACCAGTGCCAACTTCGGGCTGGTTTGATAGTGCCAACAGGTCCCACAATCTGCCATCAAGGACCGGGGCTGGTGAGTTTTGTTTCAGAGGGAAAGGCCCGTTGTTTATGTTTGGGGGCCATAGGCGGGGTGGCGGCTGGCTCCTGAAAATCGGCGATCACATGGGATGCCTCCCAGACCCAAGCTGGCACCAGTGCCAACTTCGGGCTGGTTTGATAGTGCCAGCGAGTCCCACAATCTGCCATCAGGACCGGGGCTGGTGAGTTTTTGTTTCAGAGGAAAGGCCCGTTGTTTATGTTTGGGGGCCATAGGCCGGTGGCGGCTGGCTCCTGAAAATCGGCGATCGCGGGATGCCTCCCAGACCCAAGCTGGCACCAGTGCCAGCTTCGGGCTGGTTTGATAGTGCCAGCGGAGTCCCACAATCTGCCATCAAGGACCGGGGCTGGTGAGTTTTGTTTCAGAGGAAAGGCCCGTTGTTTATGTTTGGGGGCCATAGGCCCGGGTGGCGGCTGGCTCCTGAAAATCGGCGATCGCGGGATGCCTCCCAGACCCAAGCTGGCACCAGTGCCAGCTTCGGGCTGGTTTGATAGTGCCAGCGAGTCCCACAATCTGCCATCAAGGACCGGGGCTGGTGACTTTTTGTTTCAGAGGGAAAGGCCCGTTGTTTATGTTTGGGGGCCATAGGCCGGGGTGGCGGCTGGCTCCTGAAAATCGGCGATCGCGGGATGCCTCCCAGACCCAAGCTGGCACCAGTGCCAACTCGGGCTGGTTTGATAGTGCCAGCGGAGTCCCACAATCTGCCATCAGGACCGGGGCTGGTGAGTTTTGTTTCAGAGGGAAAGGCCCGTTGTTTATGTTTGGGGGCCATAGGCCGGTGGCGGCTGGCTCCTGAAAATCGGCGATCACGCGGGATGCCTCCCAGACCCAAGCTGGCACCAGTGCCAACTCGGGCTGGTTTGATAGTGCCAGCGGAGTCCCACAATCTGCCATCAAGGACCGGGGCTGGTGAGTTTTGTTTCAGAGGGAAAGGCCCGTTGTTTATGTTTGGGGGCCATAGGCCGGTGGCCCGGCTGGCTCCTGAAAATCGGCGATCGCGGGATGCCTCCCAGACCCAAGCTGGCACCAGTGCCAACTTCGGGCTGGTTTGATAGTGCCAGCAGAGTCCCACAATCTGCCATCAAGGACCGGGGCTGGTGAGTTTTTGTTTCAGAGGGAAAGGCCCGTTGTTTATGTTTGGGGGCCATAGGCCGGGTGGCGGCTGGCTCCTGAAAATCGGCGATCGCGGGATGCCTCCCAGACCCAAGCTGGCACCAGTGCCAACTCGGGCTGGTTTGATAGTGCCAACGGAGTCCCACAATCTGCCATCAGGACCGGGGCTGGTGAGTTTTTGTTTCAGAGGGAAAGGCCGTTGTTTATGTTTGGGGGCCATAGGCCGGGTGGCGGCTGGCTCCTGAAAATCGGCGATCGCGGGATGCCTCCCAGACCCAAGCTGGCACCAGTGCCAACTTCGGGCTGGTTTGATAGTGCCAGCGGAGTCCCACAATCTGCCATCAGGACCGGGGCTGGTGAGTTTTTGTTTCAGAGGGAAAGGCCCGTTGTTTATGTTTGGGGGCCATAGGCCGGTGGCGGCTGGCTCCTGAAAATCGGCGATCACATGGGATGCCTCCCAGACCCAAGCTGGCACCAGTGCCAACTTCGGGCTGGTTTGATAGTGCCAGCGAGGTCCCACAATCTGCCATCAGGACCGGGGCTGGTGAGTTTTTGTTTCAGAGGGAAAGGCCCGTTGTTTATGTTTGGGGGCCATAGGCCGGGTGGCGGCTGGCTCCTGAAAATCGGCGATCGCGGGATGCCTCCCAGACCCAAGCTGGCACCAGTGCCAACTTCGGGCTGGTTTGATAGTGCCAGCGGAGTCCCACAATCTGCCATCAAGGACCGGGGCTGGTGAGTTTTTGTTTCAGAGGGAAAGGCCCGTTGTTTATGTTTGGGGGCCATAGGCCGGGTGGCGGCTGGCTCCTGAAAATCGGCGATCGCGGGATGCCTCCCAGACCCAAGCTGGCACCAGTGCCAACTTCGGGCTGGTTTGATAGTGCCAGCGAGTCCCACAATCTGCCATCAGGACCGGGGCTGGTGAGTTTTGTTTCAGAGGGAAAGGCCCGTTGTTTATGTTTGGGGGCCATAGGCCGGTGGCGGCTGGCTCCTGAAAATCGGCGATCACGCGGGATGCCTCCCAGACCCAAGCTGGCACCAGTGCCAACTTCGGGCTGGTTTGATAGTGCCAGCGGAGTCCCACAATCTGCCATCAAGGACCGGGGCTGGTGAGTTTTGTTTCAGAGGAAAGGCCCGTTGTTTATGTTTGGGGGCCATAGGCCGGAGTGGCGGCTGGCTCCTGAAAATCGGCGATCGCGGGATGCCTCCCAGACCCAAGCTGGCACCAGTGCCAACTTCGGGCTGGTTTGATAGTGCCAGCGGAGTCCCACAATCTGCCATCAGGACCGGGGCTGGTGAGTTTTGTTTCAGAGGGAAAGGCCCGTTGTTTATGTTTGGGGGCCATAGGCCGGGGTGGCCCGGCTGGCTCCTGAAAATCGGCGATCGCGGGATGCCTCCCAGACCCAAGCTGGCACCAGTGCCAACTTCGGGCTGGTTTGATAGTGCCAGCGGAGTCCCACAATCTGCCATCAAGGACGGGGCTGGTGAGTTTTGTTTCAGAGGGAAAGGCCCGTTGTTTATGTTTGGGGGCCATAGGCCGGGGTGGCGGCTGGCTCCTGAAAATCGGCGTCGCAGGATGCCCTGGTCAGTTTTGTT
>NW_022148191.1:0-36930 GCF_901933205.1 Camarhynchus parvulus
GGGATTATTTTGGGCTGTTTTGGGGGTTATTCTCAGTATGTTTATGGGATTATTTTGGGCTGTTTTTGGGGTTATTCTCAGTATGTTTATGGGATTATTTTGGGATGTTTCTGGGCTGTTTCTGGGCTCACTCTGGGATTATTTTGGGCTGTTTTTGGGCTGTTTCTGGGCTTACTCTGGGATATTTTTGGGATTATTTTGGGCTGTTTTTGGGCTGTTTCTGGGCTCACTCTGGGATTATTTTGGGATGTTTTTGGGGTTATTCTCAGTATGTTTATGGGATTATTTTGGGATGTTTTTGGGGTTATTCTCAGTATGTTTATGGGATTATTTTGGGCTGTTTTGGGGCTGTTTCTGGGCTCACTCTGGGATTATTTTGGGATGTTTTTGGGGTTATTCTCAGTATGTTTATGGGATTATTTTGGGATGTTTTTGGGGTTATTCTCAGTATGTTTATGGGATTATTTTGGGCTGTTTCTGGGCTCACTCTGGGATATTTTTGGGATTATTTTGGGCTGTTTCTGGGCTGTTTCTAAGCTCACTCTGGGATATTTTGGGATGTTTATGGGGTTATTCTCCAGTATGTTTATGGGATTATTTTGGGCTGTTTCTGGGCTGTTTCTGGGCTCACTCTGGGATATTTTTGGGATTATTTTGGGATGTTTCTGGGCTGTTTCTGGGCTGTTTCTGGGCTCACTCCGGGCCGTTGCCGTGTCCCAGCCGCCCACGTGGCCGCGCTGGCGCAGGAGCTGCTGCCCTGCAGGGCTGAGCTGCTCCAAGGGGGGCTGGGGGGGCCCAACCGGGCCCGGCTCCTGCGGCACCTCCTGCGCGGGCGGCCCCCTGCTCGTGCCGTATCCTTCTTTGGGGTTTGGGGTCTGGGGCGGCCCCTGCTCGTGCCGTATCCTTTGGGGTTTGGGGTCTGATTTGGGGTTTGGGGTCAGGGTTTGGGGCGGCCCCTGCTCGTGCCGTATCCTTCTTTGGGGTTTGGGGTCTGGGGCGGCCCCTGCTCGTGCCGTATCCTTTGGGGTTTGGGGTCTGGGGCGGCCCCTGCTCGTGCCGTATCCTTTGGGGGGTCACGTTTGGGGTCTGGGGTCAGGGTTTGGGGTTTGGGGCGGCCCCTGCTCGTGCCGTATCCTTTGGGGTCACATTTGGGGTTTGGGGTCAGATTTGGGGTCAGATTTGGGGGTTTGGGGTCTCTCTTTAGGGTTTTGGGGTCCCATTAGGGATTTGGGGTCCCCTTTAGGGTTTTGGGGTCTCCATTTGGGGTTTTGGGGTCTCCATTTAGGGTTTGGGGTCCCATTTAGGGTTTGGAGTCTCCATTTGGGGTCTGGGGTCCCATTTGGGGTCTCTCTGTGGGTTTTGGGGTCCCATTTGGGTTTTGGGGTCCCATTTGGGGTTTTGGGGTCTCCATTTGGGATTTGGGGTCCCCTTTAGGGTTTGGGGTCCCCTTTAGGGTTTGGGGTCTCCATTTGGGGTTTGGGGTCCCCTTTAGGGTTTTGAGGTCCCATTTGGGGTTTGGGGTCTCTCTGTGGGGTTTTGGGGTCCCATTTGGGGTCTGGGGTCCCATTTGGGGTCTGGGGTCCCCTTTGGGGGTTTGGGGTCCCATTTGGAGTTTTGGGGTCCCATTTAGGGTTTGGGGTCCCCTTTAGGGTTTGGGGTCCCATTTGGGGTTTTGGGGTCCCTTTAGGGTTTGGGATCCCCTTTTAGGGGTTTTTGGGGTCTCTCTGTGGGTTTTGGCGTCCCATTTGGGGTTTGGGGTCCCCTTTGGGTTTTGGGGTCTCCATTTGGGGTTTTGGGGTCCCATTTGGGGTTTTGGGGTCCCATTTAGGATTTGGGGTCCCCTTTGGGGTTTTGGGGTCCCATTTGGGGTTTTGGGGTCCCCTTTAGGGTTTTGGGGTCTCCATTTGGGGTTTTGGGGTCCCATTTAGGGTTTTGGGGTGCCCTTTAGGGTTTTGGAGTCCCCTTTAGGGATTTTGGGGTCTCTCTGTGGGTTTTGGGGTTTCTCTGTGGGTTTTGGGGTCCCATTTAGGGTTTTGGGGTCTCCATTTGGGGTTTTGGGGTTCCATTTAGGGTTTTGGAGTGCCCTTTAGGGTTTTGGGGTCCCATTTGGGGGTTTGGGGTCTCTCTGTGGGTTTTTGGGGTCCCATTTGGGTTTTTGGGGTCCCATTTGGGGGTCTGGGGTCCCATTTGGGTTTTTGGGGTGCCGTTGTTGTCCCCTGACCCCCAGCTATGGCGGGGACAGCAACCACGCCCTATTTTAGCCCATGAATTTTGAGCCCCACTGGGCCCCTGCTCATCGGTGAGGGGGGGTTCCCAAAAATACCCCAAAAATCCCCTTAAAAATCCCTTAAAAACCCCCTAAAAACCACCCCCAAATCCCCCAAAATCACCCCCAAAATCCCCCTTAAAAATCCCAAAATTCCCCAAATCCCACCCCAAAAACCACCCCAAAATCCCCTTAAAATCCCCTAAAACCACCCCAAAATCTCCCCAAAACACCCCAAAATCCCCCTTAAAAATCCCTAAAATTCCCCCGAAATCCACCCCAAAACCACCCCCAAAATCCCCTCCAAAAAAACCCCAAATCCCCAAAATCTCCTCCAAAAACCCCAAATTCACCCCAAACCCACCCCAAAATTCCCAAAAATCCCCCCAAATTCACCCCAAAATTCCCCAAAAATCCCCAATTCAGGGCTCTCTCTGAATCCCCCCCCCATTTTAGGGGCTCTCTGAATCCCCCCTCCCCATTTTGGGCTCCCCCTCTGAATCCCCCTCCCCATTTTAGGCTCTCTCTGAAGCCCCCTCCCCATTTTGGGTCCCTCTGAATCCCCCCCCTCCCCATTTTGTGTCTCTCTGAATCCCCCTCCCCATTTTGGCTCCCCCTCTGAATCCCCCCCCCCATTTTGGGGGTCTCTCTCTCTGAATCCCCCTCCCCATTTTGGCTCCCTCTGAATCCCCCTCCCCATTTTGTGTCTCTCTGAAGCCCCCTCCCCATTTTGTGTCTCTCTGAATCCCCCTCCCCATTTTGTGTCTCTCTGAAGCCCCCTCCCCATTTTGGCTCCCCCTCTGAATCCCCCCTCCCCATTTTGGGCTCTCTCTGAATCCCCCTCCCCATTTTTGGCTCCCTCTGAATCCCCCTCCCCATTTTGGGTCTCTCTGAAGCCCCCTCCCCATTTTGTGTCTCTCTGAATCCCCCTCCCCATTTTGGGCTCTCTCTGAATCCCCCTCCCCATTTTGGCTCCCTCTGAATCCCCCTCCCCATTTTGGGTCCCTCTGAAGCCCCCTCCCCATTTTGGGCTCTCTCTGAATCCCCCTCCCCATTTTGGCTCCCTCTGAATCCCCCTCCCCATTTTGGGGTCTCTCCCTCTGAAGCCCCCTCCCCATTTTGGGCTCCCCCTCTGAAGCCCCCTCCCCATTTTGTGTCTCTCTGAATCCCCCTCCCCATTTTGTGTCCCCCTCTGAAGCCCCCTCCCCATTTTGTGGGGGTCTCTGAATCCCCCTCCCCATTTTGTGGGGGTCTCTCTCTGAAGCCCCCTCCCCATTTTGTGGGGGTCTCTCTCTGAAGCCCCCTCCCCATTTTGTGTCCCCCTCTGAATCCCCCTCCCCATTTTGTGTCCCCCTCTGAAGCCCCCTCCCCATTTTAGGCCTCCTCGTGGCCGTGCCCCCCCAGGAGCCGCTGGGACCCCGATTCCAGAGGGACCCCGAGATCCCCAACGTCTTCCACGCCCGGGAATTTGGGGCTGGGGGCTTCCAAAATGGGGCTGGGGGCTTCCCAAATGGGGTATTTTGGGTCCTTATTAGAGGAGGGGTCTGCATTTGGGGAGGGGCTCAGTGCCAGGAGGGGCTGCGGGGTTTGGGGCAGGGGTCGTGTTTTGGGTCTGGGGGCTCCCAATTTGGGTCTGGGGGCTCCCAATTTTTTTGAGTCTGGGGGCTCCCAATTGGAGGAAAGGTTTTTTGCGGGATTTGAGTCTGGGGTCCCAATTTGAGTCTGGGGTCCCAAACAGGAAGAGTAACCCCAAATTGGGTCTGGGGTCTCCAATTGGGGCAGGTGAGCCTGAATTGGGTCTGGGGTCCCCAATTGAGTCTGGTGATCCCAAATTGGGTCTGGGGTCCCCCTTAGGCCCGGGTGACCCCGAATTGGGTCTGGGGTCCCCTTAGGCCCGAATGAGCCCGGGTGGGTCTGGGGTCCCCAAAATTGAGTCTGAGGTCCCAAAGGGGCCTGAATTGGGTCTGGGGTCCCCAATTGAGTCTGGTGAACCCGGGTGGGTCTGGGGTCTCCAGTTGAGTCTGGGGTCCCGAAAAAGGGCCTGAATTGGGTCTGGGGTCCCCCCTCGGGCCCGGGTGATCCCAGGTGGGTCTGGGGTCTCCAGTTGAGTCTGGTGATCCCAATTGGGTCTGGGGGGTCCCCATGCAGGCCGGGTGATCCCGAGTTGGGTCTGGGGTCCCCCTCGGGCCCGCGTGATCCCGAATTGGGTCTGGGGGCGGCGCTGGTGCTGGCGCTGCAGGGGAAGAGCCCCCGGCCGCAGCTGTGGCCGCTGGGGGCGCTCGCGAGCAGCAACGCCCAACTCGGCGAGCTGAGCCCGCGGCGGCGCGGCGGCGGCTTCGTGCTGCCCCCTGGCGGCCTGGCCCGCGCACTGCAGGGCCGAGCCGTGCTGCTGCACCCGCTGCCGACCCCGGCCCAAACTGCAGACCCCTCCTCACAATAAAGAAATGGATTTTTTCTTATTTTCCTTGTGGGTGGGTTTTTTTTGAGTGATTTTGGGTTTTTATGGGGTGGAATTTTATGGGTTTTTTGGGGGACTTTGGTGGGTTTCTTTGGGATTTTTGTGGGGTATTTTGGGGTTTTTTTGTTGGGTTGGTTTGGGTTTCTTGGGGGATTTTTGGGTTCTTTTTGGTTGAGGTTTTTATGGTTTTTTGGAGGGGATTTTGGGGTTTTTGGGAGATTTTGGTGGGGTTTTTTGGGGTTATTTTTGGGGATTTTGGTGGATTTTTTTTGAGAATTTTGGGGTTTTTTGGGGGATTTTGGTGGGTTTTTTTGGGGATTTTTTGGTTATTTTTAGCTGGAATTTTGGGGTTTTTTTGGTGGTTATTTGGTGGGTCTGGAGAGGTTTTGGGTTTTTTTTTTAGGGGGGGATTTGGGGAGGTTTAGGGGGAGTTTGGGCAAATTTGAAGAGGATTTTGGGGGATTTAGGGTATTTTTGTGGGGTTTTTTGGGGTGATTTTTTTGTGGGGTTTTGGGGTTATTTTTGGGGATTTTTGGTGGATTTTTTTTGAGAATTTTGGGGGTTTTTTTGGGTTTTTTTGGGGTGGAATTTTATGGGTTTTTTGGGGGACTTTTGGGTTTTTTGGGTTGGGGGTTTTTGGGGTTTTTTGTGGGGGTATTTTGGGGATTTTTTTGTTTTTTTGGTTTGGGTTTTTATGGTTTTTGGGGGATTTTTTGGGTTTTTGGGGGATTTGGTGGGGTTTTTATGGGTTTTTGGGGTATTTTGGGGGATTTTTTTTGGGTTTTTTTGGGAGATTTTGGTTCTTTTTTTTTGGGGTTTTTTTTGGGGATTTTGGGGTTTTTTTGGGAGAATTTTGGGGTTTTAGGGGGGATTTTGTTGGATTTTTTGGGGATTTTTGGGGTTTTGGCTGGAATTTTGGGGTTTTTGGTGATTTTTTGGTGGGTCTGGAGAATTTGAGGGGTTTTGGGTGAGTTTTTGTTTGGGGGGGCTTTTTGGGGTTTTGGGGGTTTAGGGGGAGTTTGGGCAAATTTGAAGAGGATTTTTGGTGGATTTAGGGGTTTTTTTTTGGGGGGTTTTGGGGGTTTTTTTTGTGGATTTTTTTGAGAATTTTGGGGTTTTTGGTTTTTTGGGGGGAATTTATGGGTTTTTTGGGGACTTTTTTTGGGGTGAGTTTTTTGGGGGATTTGGGGATTTTTTTTGGGTTCTTTTTGGTTGGGGTTTTTATGGTTTTTTGGCGGGGATTTTTGAGGATTTTTTTGGGGATTTTTGGGGTTTTTTTGGGAGATTTTTGTGGGGTTTTTTGAGTTATTTCTGGGGATTTTGGTGGATTTTTTTTGAGAATTTTGGGGTTTTTTGGGTTTTTTTGGGGTGGAATTTTATGGGTTTTTTGGGGGACTTTGGTGGGTTTCTTTGGGATTTTTGTGGGGTATTTTGGGGTTTTTTTGTTGGGTTGGTTTGGGTTTCTTTGGGGGATTTTTGGGTTCTTTTTGGTTGGGGTTTTTATGTTTTTTTGAGGGATTTTGGGGTTTTTTTGGGAGATTTTGGTGGGGTTTTTTGGGGTTATTTTTGGGGATTTTGTTGGATTTTTTTGGTGGAGAATTTTGGGGTTTTTTGGGGGATTTTTGTGGGTTTTTTTGGGGATTTTTTGGTTATTTTTAGCTGGAATTTTGGGTTTTTTTGGTGGTTATTTGGTAGGTCTGGAGAGGTTTTGGGTTTTTTGTTTAGGGGGTCATTTGGGGAGGTTTAGGGGGAGTTTGGGCAAATTTGAAGAGGATTTTGGTGGATTTAGGGTATTTTTTGTGGGGTTTTTTGGGAGATTTTTGTGGGGTTTTTGGGGTTATTTTGGGGATTTTGGTGGATTTTTTTTGAGAATTTTGGGGGTTTTTTTGGGGTTTTTTTGGGGTGGAATTTTATGGGTTTTTGGGGACTTTGGTGGGTTTCTTTGGGATTTTTGCGGGGGTTTTGGATTTTTTTGTTGGGTTGGTTTGGGTTTCTTGGGGGTTTTTGGGTTCTTTTTGGTTGAGGTTTTTATGGTTTTTTGGAGGGGATTTTTGTGGGTTTTTTGGGAGATTTTGGTGGGGTTTTTTGGGGTTATTTTTGGGGATTTTGGTGGTTTTTTTTGGAGAATTTTGGGGTTTTTTGGGAGATTTTGGTGGGGTTTTTTGGGGTTATTTTTGGGGATTTTGGTGGATTTTTTTGGAGAATTTTGGGGTTTTTTTGGCGGATTTTTGTGGGTTTTTTTGGGGATTTTTTGGTTATTTTTAGCTGGAATTTTGGGGTTTTTTTGGTGGTTATTTGGTGGATCTGGAGAGGTTTTGGGTTTTTTGTTTAGGGGGCATTTGGGGAGGTTTGGGCAAATTTGAAGAGGATTTTGGGGTTCTTGGGAGGATTTTTGGGGGGATTTAGGGTATTTTTTGTGGGGTTTTTGGGGTGATTTTTGTGGGTTTTTTTAGGCGGTTTTTGGGAGAATTTGAGGAGGTTTTGGGGTGAGTTTTGCGGAAGATTTGGGGGATTTTGGGGCTCTCAGGGGTCTCTGGCGGAGACCCCTCCTCAAAATAAAAAAATGGATTTTTTTTTTCTTCTTTCCCTTGTGTTCTTTAGGGGGAGTTTTAGGGGCTTTTTATGAGTTTTTTTGGGCATTTTTGGGGGGATTTTGGGGTTTTTTGGGGGGGTTTTTTGGGGTTTCTTTGTTGGGGTTTTTTGGGTTATTTGGGGGATTTTAGTGGGCTTTTTGTTGGTTTTTTTTTGAGATTTTTGTGCGGTTTTTAGGGATATTTTGGGTTTTATTTTGGTTTTTGGGGTGGATTTTAATGGGGTTTTTTGGGGGATTTTGTGGTTTCCTTTTTTGGGGTTTTTTGGAGGGATTTTTGGGGCTTTTTTTGGGTTTTTTTTTTGCGGGGGTTTGGGGGTTTCTTGCTGTTTTTTTTAGGGGGGAATTTTATGGGTTTTTCAGGGATTTTTGTGGGGTTTTTTTGAGATTTTTGGGGTTTTATTTGTGGATTTCGGGGGGTTTTTTCTGGGTTTTATTTTTTGGGATTTTTGGGGGCTTTGGTGGGAATTATGTAGGATTTGGAGGTTTTTTTGGGGGGGTTTGGTGGTTATTTTGGGATTTTTGGGGTTTCCTTTTTGGAGGTTTTTGGAGGGATTTTGGGATTTTTGGTTTTTTTTTTTTTTTTTACAGAGGGTTTTATGGGGGTTTATTTGGGATTTCAGGGTTGTTTTTAGTTGGGGTTTTTATGGCTTTTTGGGGGTGATTTTTGAGGGTTTTTTGGGGGGATTTTTGAGGGTTATTTTGGGAGTTTTTTGGGTTTTTTTAGGGAATTTGGGGAGATTTTTGGGGGGTTTTGGGGGAGATTTTTGGGGTTTTTGGAGGGATTATGGGATTTTCTTGGGTTTTTTGGGGGAATTTTGGGGGGTTTATGGGGCTTTTTGGGGATTTTTGTGGTTTTTTGGGGAGATTTTACGGATTTTTTGGTTGGTTTTAGGAGGGATTTTGGGGAGTTTTGGGGGAGATTTTCGTGGTTTTTTCGTGGTTTTTTGAGTGGGTTTGGGAAGGTATTGGGGTTTTGTTTTGGGGGGATTTGGGGAGGTTTTGGGGTTTTGTTTTGGGGGGATTTGAGAAGGTTTAGAGGGGGTTTGGAAAAACTTGGAGGGGATTTTGGGAGTCTTGGGGGGATTTGGGGTTTTTTTGTGGATTTTTTGGGTGTTTTGGGGGGGTTTGAGGGGTTTTGGGGGTCTCTATAGGGGATTTGGAGGAATTCTAGAGGGGTCGGGGGTGTCTGTAAGAGATTTGCGTTGTCTGGGGGGTCTCCGTAGGGAATTTTGGCGTCCCAGAAGGGAATATTGGGGTCTAAACTTGGGAATTTTGAGGTTTTCAGGGAAGATTTTGGGGTCCAAAATCCCATTTTGGAGTGGTGGGATGGGGATTGTGTGGGGCTGGGTGTGTGGGATGTATTTGACAGCAAATAAAACTCTCAGACTTGCTGATTTCTGTCCCGTTCATGTTCAGTCCGTTGCAGTTCTGTTTGCCGAGTGCCGCCTCCCAGAGTGTCCCCTCACGGTTCCCCACCTTGGCCTGAGCCCGCCCCTTTCCCCTCACGGTTCCGCCATTTCCCTGCCCCCTTTCCCCTCACGGTTCCCGCCCTTTCCCTGCCCCCTCTCCCCTCACGGTTCCCGCCCTTTCCTTGACCCCGCCCCTTTCCCCTCACGGTTCCCGCCCTTTCCTGCCCCCCCCCTCCCCTCACGGTGCCCCTCCCCTTTCGGTTTGACCTTGACCCGCCCCTTTCCCCTCACGGTTCCCGCCCTTTCCTTAGCCCCGCCCATTTCCCTATCACAACCCCTCATTGGCCACGCCCCCTTCATGCGCAAACATCCAGTCTTTAACCACGCCCTCTTTTTTATGCCAGCCCCGCCCATCTCCTGGCGCGTTCCCATCCGCGCATGCGTAGCACACCCGGAAGTGGCTCCCCTGGGCGCCGCCATCTTTGCTCCCGGTCCCCCGGCCCGGCTCCAGCATGTCCGAGACCTACGGTGCGGCTATGGGGGATCCATGGGGGATCTATAGGGGATCTATAGGGTCTGGGGGGGTTATAGGGGGTCCAGGGGGGTCTGGAGGGGGTTTGGGGGTCCCTATAGGGGATTGGGGGGGGCCATAGGGGATCTGGGGGTGTCTAGAGGGGATTTCGGGGGGTCTGTTGGGGGTCTGTGGGGGATCTGTAGGGGATCTATAGGGGATCTGTAGGGGTCTGGGGGAGCTGTGGGGGGGGCTGAGGGGAATGGGGGGGTCTATAGGGGATTTGGGGGGTCTATAGGGGATACGGGGTCTGTATAGGGGGTCTGGGGGTGTCCAGAGGGGATTTAGGGGTCTCTATAGGGGTCTGGGGGTCCCTATAGGGGTTTGGGGGGTCTATAGGGGTCTGGGGGTCTATAGGGGTCTGGGGGTCCCTATAGGGGATTTGGGGGTCTATAGGGGGTCTGGGGGTCTATAGGGGTTTGGGGGTCCCTATAGGGGTCTGGGGGTCCCTATAGGGGGTCTGGGGGTCCCTATAGGGGTCTGGGGGTCCTATAGGGGTCTGGGGGTCCCTATAGGGGATCTGGGGGGGTCCCTATAGGGGGTTTGGGGGGTCTATAGGGGGTCTGGGGGGGGTCCCAGAGAGGGGATTTGGGGTCCCTGGGGGGTCTGGGGGTCCCTATAGGGGTCTGGGGGTCTATAGGGATTTGGGGGGTCTGGGGGTCTGGGGGTATAGGGGTCTGGGGGGTCTGGGGGGTTTGGGGGTCCCTATCTTTGGGGGTCCCTGTAGGGGTTGGGGGGTCCAGAGGGATTTGGGGGGGGGGTCTGTAGGGGTCTGGGGGGGTCTATGGGGGTTTGGGGGTCCCTATAGGGGATCTGGGGGTCCTGGGGGGGGGTTTGGGGGTCTCTATAGGGGTCTGGGGGTCTATAGGGGATCTGGGGGTCCTATAGGGGTTTGGGGGGGTCCTGGGGGTCTGGGGGTCCTATAGGGGATCTGGGGGTCCCTATAGGGATCTGGGGGGTCTATAGGGGTCTGGGGGTCTATAGGGGTCTGGGGGTCCCTATAGGGGGTCTGGGGGGTCCCTATAGGGGATTTGGGGGTCCCTATAGGGGGTCTGGGGGGGTCAATGGGGATCCATAGGGGGATTTGGGGGATCTATAGGGGGTCTCTCTGGGGATTTTGGGGGTCCTGGGGGGGTCTGGGGGTCCCTAGGGGGGGCCTGGGGGTCCTATGGGGGTTTTGGGTCCCTATGGGGGTCTGGGGGTCTATAGGGGGTCTGGGGATCCCTATAGGGGTCTATAGGGGATTTGGGGGTCTATAGGGGATCTGGGGGTCCCAATAGGGGGTTTATAGGGGGGGGGTGGGGGGGTTGGGGGGGAGGGTGGGGGTCCCCTATAGGGGTCTGGGGGGTCTATAGGGGTCTGGGGGTCTCTATAGGGGGGGGGATCTATGGGGGGTCCCTATAGGGGGGTCTGGGGGTCTAAGGGGGATCTGGGGGTCCCTAAGGGTTTGGGGATCTATAGGGGGTCTGTAGGGGATCTGGGGGTCCTATAGGGGATTTTGGGGATCAATGGGGGTCTACCTGGGGGCCCCTATAGGGGTCTGGGGGGATCTATAGGGGGTGGGGGGGGGATCTATAGGGGTCTGGGGGATCCCCAAAATCCCCTGGGATCTATGGGGGATCCCAAATAGGGGGTCTGTAGGGAATCAATAGGGGATCTATAAGGGATCTATAGGGATCAATGGGGATCTATAGGGGATCTATAGGGGTCTGTAGGGGATCAATGGGGATCTATAGGGGATCTATGGGGGATCTATAGGGGATCTATGGGGGATCTGTAGGGGATCAATGGGGGATCTATAGGGGATCAATAGGGATCTATAGGGATCAATGGGGATCAATAGGGATCTATAGGGGATCTGTAGGGGATCTATAGGGGATCTATAGGGGATCTATAGGGGATCTGTAGGGGATCTAGGGGGTAGGGGGGATCAATGGGGAATAGGGGATCTATAGGGGATCACTGGTGGGGATCTGTAGGGGGCTCTAGGGGTCTATAGGGGATGGGTCAATAGGGATCTATAAATACTGGAATTATAGGGGATCAATAGGGGATCAATAGGGGGGATGGGGATGGGGATCAATGGAAGATCTATAGGGGATCAGTGGGGGATCTATAGGGGATCTGTAGGGGATCTGTAGGGGGGATCAATGGGGGATCTATAGGGGATCTATAGGGATCAATGGGGATCTATAGGGGATCTATGTAGGGGATCAGCCAGGGGGATCTGTAGGGGATCAATGGGGATCTATAAGGGGTCTGTAGGGGATCAATAGGGGGATCTATAAGGCATCTATCGGGATCAATGGGGATCTATAGGGATCTATAGGGGATCTATAGGGGGGTCTATAGGGGATCTATAGGGGATCTGTAGGGGATCAATAGGGGGGTCTATAAGGATCTATCGGGATCAATAGGGGGGTCTATAAGGATCTCTCGGGATCAATGGGGGATCTATAGGGGATCTATAGGGATCAATACTGGATTTATATGGGATCTGTAGGGGGGCTCTAGGGGTCTATAGGGGATCAATAAGGGGTGTATAGGGAGTCAATAGGGCGTCTATAGGCATCAATACTGGATCTATAGGGGATCTGTAGGGATCAATAGGGATCAATAGGGGATCAATAGGGGATCTGTAGGGGATCTGTAGGGCATCATGGGGAATCAATAGGGGATCTGTAGGGGATCTGTAGGGGGTCTATGGGGATCTATGGGGGGTCTGTAGGGGATCTATAGGGGATATGTAGGGGATATGTAGGGAATCTATAGGGGAGGTCTAGGCGGTCTATAGGGGATCAATAGGGGATCTATAGGGATCAATAGGGATCTATAGGGGGTCTATGGGGGATCAATACCAGATCAATAGGGGATCTATAGGGGAGGTCTAGGCGGTCTATAGGGGATCTATAGGGGGTCTATAGGGATCTGTAGGGGATCTATAGTGGGTCTATAGGGAATCAATAAGGGATCAATAGGGGATCTGTAGGGGATGTATAGGGATCTGTAGAGGATCAAGAGGGGATCTATAGGGATCTATAGTGGGTCTATAGGGAATCAATAAGGGATCAATAGGGGATCTATAGGGGATCAATAAGGGGTCTATAGGTGGTCTATAGGGATCTATAAGGGATCAATAGAGATCTATAGGGGATCTATAGGGATCTATGGGGGTCTATAAGGGATCAATAGGGGATCTATAGGGATCAATGGGGATCTATAGGGATCAATGGGGATCTATAGGGATCTGTAGGGGATCTATAGGGGATCTATAGGGATCTATAGGGGATCTATAGGGATTAATGGGGATCTATAGGGATCAATAGGGGATCTATAGGGATCTGTAGGGGATCAATAGGGGATCAATAGGGATCAATGGGGATCAATGGGGATCAATGGGGGCCGGGGCCAGACTGCAGAGGCTCCGGGGGCGTTGGGGGGGGTCGCTCTCTATTGGGGATTTGGGGTCCCTGAAGGGAATTTTGGGGTTTTTAAGGGAATTTTCAGGTTTTTAAAGGGAATTTTGGGGTTTTTAAAAGGAATTTTGTGGTTTTTAAAGGGGAATTTGGGATCTCCAAAGGGAATTTTGGGTTTTAAAGGATTTTTTGGGGTTTTTAAAGGGAATTTTGGGGTCTCAAAAGGGGAATTTTGGGTTTTTAAAAGGGAATTTTGGGTTTTAAAGGGAATTTGGGGGTTTTTAAAGAGAATTTTGGGGTTTAAAGAGAATTTTGAGGTTTTTAAAGGGAATTTTGGGTTTTAAAGGAAATTTTGCGTTTTAAAGGGAATTTTGGGGTCTCAAAAGGGGAATTTTGGGTTTTTAAAAGGGAAATTTGGATTTTAAAGGGAATTTTGAGGTTTTTAAAGAGAATTTTGGGTTTTAAAGGATTTTTTGGGGTTTTAAAGGGAATCTTGGGGTCTCAAAAGGGGAATTTTGGGTTTTTAAAAGGGAGTTTTGGGTGTTAAAGGGAAATTTGGGGTTTTCAAGGGAATTTTGGGGTTTTTAAAGGAAATTTTGGGTTTAAAGGGAATTTTGGGTTTTTAAAAGGAATTTTGGGGTTTTAAAGACAATTTTGAGGTTTTTAAAGGGAATTTTGGGGTTTTCAAGGGAATTTTGGGGTGTTAAAGGGAATTTTGGGGTGTTAAAGGGAATTTGGGGGTTTTTAAAGAGAATTTTGGGGTTTAAAGGGAATTTTGGGTTTTAAAGGAATTTTGGGTTTTTAAAGGGAATTTTGGGTTTTAAAGGGAATTTTGGGGTTTTCAAGGGAAATTTGGGGTGTTAAAGGGAATTTTGGGGTTTAAAGGGAATTTTGGGGTTTAAAGGGAATTTAGGGTTTTTAAAGGGAACTTTGGGTTTTTTAAAGGAAAGTTTGGGGTTTTTCAAGGGAATTTTGGGGTTTTTCAAGGGAATTTTGGAGTTTTAAAGGAAATTTTGGGATCTCCAAAGAGCATTTTGGGTTTTAAAGGGAATTTTGGGGTCTCAAAAGGGGAATTTTGGGTTTTTAAAAGGGAATTTTGGGTTTTAAAGGGAATTTTGGGTTTTTAAAAGGGAATTTTGGGGTCTTAAAGGAAATTTTGAGGTTTTTAAAGGGAATTTTGGGTTTTTAACAGGGAATTTTGGGGTTTTAAAGACAATTTTGAGGTTTTTAAAGGGAATTTGGGGGTTTTAAAGGGAATTTTGAGGTTTTTAAAGGGAATTTAGGGTTTTTAAAGGGAACTTTGGGTTTTTTAAAGGAAAGTTTGGGGTTTTTCAAGGGAATTTTGGGGTTTTTCAAGGGAATTTTGGAGTTTTAAAGGAAATTTTGGGATCTCCAAAGAGCATTTTGGGTTTTAAAGGGAATTTTGGGGTCTCAAAAGGGGAATTTTGGGTTTTTAAAAGGGAATTTTGGGTTTTAAAGGGAATTTTGGGTTTTTAAAAGGGAATTTTGGGGTTTTAAAGGAAATTTTGAGGTTTTTAAAGGGAATTTTGGGTTTTTAACAGGGAATTTTGGGGTTTTAAAGACAATTTTGAGGTTTTTAAAGGGAATTTGGGGGTTTTAAAGGGAATTTTGAGGTTTTTAAAGGGAATTTTGGGGTTTTAAAGGAAATTTTGGGTTTTAAAGGAAATTTTGGGTTTTTTAAAATGAATTTTGGGGTTTTTTAAGGAAATTTTGAGGTTTTTAAAGGGAATTTTGGGGTTTTTTAGACAATTTTCAAGGCAATTTTGGGGTTTTTTTGGCAGATTTCCTGTTCAAGTTCCTGGTGATCGGCAGCGCCGGCACGGGCAAGTCCTGCCTGCTGCACCACTTCATCGAGAGCAAGTGTAGGAATGCGCAATTCCGGAACTTTCTGGGCAATTCCGGAATTCTGGGGGGGCAGGGAATATCGGGGAATTTTGGGGATTTTTGGGGATTTTTTGGGGATTTTTTTGGGCTTTTTAGGGGGAAGTTTGGGGATTTTTGGGGATTTTTTAGGGATTTTTTTGGGCTTTTTAGGGGGAGGTTTGGGGTTTTTTTGGGATTTTTTAGGGATTTTTTTGGGCTTTTTAGGGGGGAGGTTTGGGGATTTTTGGGGATTTTTTGGGGATTTTTTGGGCTTTTTAGGGGGAGGTTTGGGGTTTTTTTGGGGGATTTTTTGGGAATTTTTGGGGGGATTTTATGGGGATTTTGGGGGGGATTTTGCAGGGATTTTGGGGATTTTTTTGGGGTTTTTTTTGGTAATTTTTTGAGGGTTTTGTGGGGATTGTTTTGGAGCTTTTGGGGGGAATTTTTGGGGATTTTTTTGGCATTTTTTGGGATTTTTTCAGGGAGTTTTTGGGACATTTTTTGGGATTTTTGGGGGATTTTTTTAAATTTTGGGGGGATTCTTTAAAAATTTTTTTTGGATTTTTGGGGGGGGATTTTTTGGGAATTTTTGGGGATCTTTTTGGGGATATTTTGTAATTTTTTTGAATTTTTGGGCTTTTGTTTTAATTTTTGGGGGAATTTTTTTGGGATTTTTTGGGGAATTTTGGGGGAGGGAATTTTGGGAATACTTTTGGGATTGTTTTGGGATCTTTTTGGCCTTTTTTTGGGGACATTTTTGGGGATTTTTGGGGATTATTTTGGGGATTTTTTGGGGAATTTTTGTGGATTTGGGGGGGAATTTTTGGGCACTTTTGGGACATTTTGGGGGGAATTTTTTGGGGCTGTTTTGGGAAAGGTTGGGGGGAATTTTGGGGGAATTTTTTGGCATTTTTTGGGATTTTTTCAGGGATTTTTCGGGATTTTTTGTAATTTTTTTGAATTTTGGGGGGATATTTTTTATTTTTTTGGGAATTTTGGGGGGGATTTTTGGGAATTCTTTTGGGATCTTTTTGGCCTTTTTTCGGGGATTTTTTTTAATTTTATTTTTGGGGCTTTTTAGGGAATTTTTTGGGACATTTTTGGGGATATTTTGTAATTTGTTTGAATTTTTGGGCTTTTGTTTTAATTTTTGGGAGAATTTTTTGGGGAATTTTGGGGGGGAATTTTGGGAATTCTTTTGGGATTGTTTTGGGATCTTTTGGCCTTTTTTCGGGGATTTTTTTGGGGATTTTTTGGGACAATTTTGGGGATTTTTTGGGGAATTCTTGTGGATTTGGGTGGAGGATTTTTTGGGCACTTCTGGGACATTTTGGGGGGAATTTTTTGGGGCTGTTTTGGGAAAGGTTGGGGGAATTTTTGGGGAATTTTTTGGCATTTTTGGGATTTTTCAGGGATTTTTTGGGACATTTTTGGGGATTTTTTGTAAATTTTTTGAATTTTGGGGGCATTTTTTTGGGACTTTCTGGGGAATTTTGGGGAGGATTTTTGGGAATTCTTTGGGAATTCTTTAGGATTGTTTTGGGATCTTTTTGGCCTTTTTTCGGGGACATTTTTGGGGATTTTTTGGGACTATTTTGGGGATTTTTTGGGAATTTTTGTGGATTTGGGTGGAGGATTTTTTGGGCACTTTTGGGACAATTTGGGGGGAATTTTTTGGGGCTGTTTTGGGAAATGTTGGGGGAATTTTTGGGGAATTTTTTGGCATTTTTGGGGATTTTTTCAGGGATTTTTTGGGGATTTTTTGTAAATTTTTTGAATTTTGGGGGCATTTTTTTGGGACTTTCTGGGGAATTTTGGGGATTTTTGGGAATTCTTTTGGGATCTTTTTGGCCTTTTTTCGGGGATTTTTTTATTTTTTGGGGAATTTTTTTTGCAGATTTTTGTGGATTTGTGGGGTGGAGGAATTTTTGGGGGTTAATTTGGGAAATGTTGGGGGGAATTTTGGGGGGATTTTTTTTAGAATTTTTGGGGACATTTTTTGGGGAATTTTTCGTTTTTTCTTTTTTTAATTTCCTGTCACTTTTGGGCCATTCTCTGCCATTTTTGGACCATTTCTCATCACTTTTTTCCCCATTTCCCCATTCCCCCTTCCCCTCTCCCCCTCCCCATCCCAGGAATTCCTGATTATTTTTCCATTTTTTTCCTCATTTTTTCCCATTTTTTCCTCATTTTTTCCCATTTTTCCCTCATTTTTTTCCTCATTTTTTCCCATTTTTCCCTTATTTTTTCCTATTTTTCCCTCATTTTTTCCCATTTTCCCTCATTTTTTCCTCATTTTTCCCATTTTTTCCTCATTTTTTTCCTCATTTTTTTCCTCATTTTTTCCTCATCTTTTCCCATTTTTCCCATTTTTTCCTCATTTTTCCCTCATTTTTTCCCCATCTTTTTTCCCCATTTTTCCTCATTTTTCCCCATTTTTCCCCATTTTTTCCCCATTTTTTCCCATTTTTTCCCATTTTCCCCCTTTTTCCCTCATTTTCCCATTTTCCCTCATTTTTCCCATTTTCCCTCATTTTTTCCCATTTTTTCCCATTTTTTTTCCTCATTTTTTCCCATTTTTCCTCATTTTTCCTCATTTTTTCCCATTTTTTCCTCATTTTTCCCATTTTTCCTCATTTTCCATTTTCCCATTTTTCCCCATTTTTCCCCATTTTTCCATTTTCCTCATTTTTCCGGCGTTTTTCCGTCATTTTTCAAACCCATTTTTCCGCGGCCCGGCCCCTTCAGGTCCCCACATTTTCCCCATTTTCCCCAGTTTTCCCCAGGATTCATCCCTTTCCCCATTTTTCCCCGGAGTTCCCCCGCACCTCTTTTTTTTCACATTTTTTCATTGCCTCCATTTTTTCCCATTTTTCAGTTTTCTGCCTCATTTTCCTCATTTTCCTTTTCATCTTTTCAATTTTTCCCCATTTTCCTTTTTTCCCAGTTTTCCTCATTTTTTTTTACCTCCATTTTTCATTCCTTTTCCCCATTTTCCCATTTTCCCATTTTTTTTTTTTTCCCATCATTTTTCTTTTTTCCCTTTTTCCCCATTTTCTCTTTTTTTTTTTTTTTTCCCCAATTTTTCTTTTTGGCTTTTTTCCCCAATTTTTTCTTTTTTTTTGGCTTTTTCCTCAATTTTCTCTTTTTCTCCATTTTTTTTCCCAATTTTTCTTCAAGATTTTTTCCTCATTTTTCATCTTTTTTCACCATTTTCCCATTTTTTTTTCTCATTTTTCCCCAGTTTTTCATCATTTTTTCCCCTTTTCCATCCTTTCCCCTTTTCTCTTTTTTTTCCCCTTTTTTCTCCATTTTTCCTCTTTCCCTCCTTTTCCCCAATTTTCTCTTTTTTTTTCCCACTTTTTTTCCCAATTTTTTCTCTTTTTTTTTTTTTTTACTTTTTAGATTTTTCTCCCTTTTTTTTGGCTTTTTTTCTCCTTTTTTCCCTTTTTTCATTTTTTTCCTCATTTTTTTTCATCATTTTTCTCCATTTCTCCATCATTTTTCCCCTTTTCCCTCCTTTCCCCCATTTTCCCCTTTTTTTTGGCTTTTTTTTCTCCAATTTTTCTCTTTTTTAACTTTTTCCTCAATTTTTCTCTTTTCCCCCCATTTTTTCCCCAATTTTCTTCATTTTTTCCTCATTTTTCATCATTTTCACCATTTCCCATCATTTTTTTCCCCTTTTTCCTCATTTCTCCTCATTTTCCCATTTTTGGGGTTTTCCCATTTTCTCTTTTTTTGGCTTTTTCCACATTTTTCTTTTTTTTTTGGCCTTTTTTCTCCATTTTTTCCCATTTTTCAAGATTTCTTCCTCATTTTTTCCTCATTTTTTTTTCCATCATTTTTCCTTTTTTTCCCCATTTTTTTTCCCAAGTCTTCTCTTTTTTTGGGGGCTTTTTTCTCCATTTTTCCTAATTTTTCAGATAATTTTTCTCATTTTTTCATCATTTCTCCATTTTCCATAATTTTTGCCCTTTTCCACTTTTCCTCGTTTCACATTCATTTTCCCATTTTTTGGCTTTTCCCAAATCTCCCAAAATTTCCGTTTCTCCCCCATTTTCCCCAATTTTTCTGAATTTTTTTTTCTCCCATTTTCTCCCCAATTTTTCCCCATTTCCCCCCAAATCTGCCCAAATATTTTCCCAAATATTTCTCAATTTCTCTCCATTTTCATTTTTCCCCAATTTTTCTGAATTTTTCCCCATTTTTCTCCCATTTCTTTTTTCCCCAAATTTCCTGCATTTTTTCCCCAATTTTCACATTTCCCCCCAAATTTTCTCCACTTTTTCCTCCCCAATTTTTCTGAAATTTTCCCCAATTTTCCCCATTTTCCCCATTTTTTCCTCCCCATTTTTTTTCCCCCAAATCTCCCAAATATTTTTCCCAATTTTCTCCATTTTCTCCCCAGATTTTCCCCAATTTTTTCTGAATTTTTCTTTTTCTCCATTTCTCCCCATTTCCCCAATTTTCCCGTTTTTTTTCCAGTGGGTCACTTCGCAGTTATTACCGGGGGCGTGCGCTTTCAAAGAAAGACGTCATCACCGGGTGAGGCTGTGGCGTCATCCCCAGTGGCGTCATTTCGTCATTGGGTGGGGCCGTGGCGTCACAGAATGGGTGGGTGGCGTCCAGTGGGAGGCTGTGATGTCCATGGGAGTGTGATGTCATCGGATGCAATGTGGCGTCATCGAGCTGCTTCACTGGGTGGGTCTAGGACAGCTTTTCGGCGTGTGGCGAATAGCTCCAGTGATGTCATCAAGGGTTGTGTGATGTCATCTGGTTGAGGGCATGATATCATCAGCCCGGGTGTGGCGTCATCGATAAGTTGTGACATCACTGGGTGGATTTTTTGGGATTATGACATCATAAACTCAGCGTGATGTCGCCGGTTCGTAATATTCACGTCATTTGTGTGGTTTGATGTCATTAGGGTTTTGGCGTCATCAGCACATTTATCACCGGGCAGGTTGATAGCGTCACGTGTGTGAATTTATGGCGATCAGCATGTGAATTTTGAAATTTTGGGGCGTTTTCCCATTTTCACATTTTTTCACCCGTTTTTTCCCATTTTGCGTTTCTGGCCCCAGTGCAGCCATGAGGCGTCCAACCCCTGACCCATTGGCGAACGCTGTGACATCATGATGTCACCGTGTATATGACATTTCGTTTTTTCCCATTTTCACTTTTTTCCCCTGTTTTTTCCGTTTTTGCGGTTTTCACCCACAACCAAGCGAGGCGTCCAACCCCACTGACCCATTGGCTGTGACATCATCCTTGAATGTATGGCGTCATTGTGTGAATTATGACATTTTGGGGTTTTTTCCCACTTTTCCCCGTTTTTCCCCGTTTTGCCATTTTCAGCCCAAACCGAGACGCGAGACATCAACCTGACCCATTGGCTGTGACATCATCCTGTGCATTTATGGCGTCACCGTGTGAATTTATGACATTTTGGGGCGTTTTCCCATTTTTTTTTCCCCATTTTTCCCATTTTGCCATTTTCAACCCAAACCTGGGCAGTCATCAACCCACTGACCCATTGGCTGTGACATTATCCTGTGATGTATGATGTCACTCATTATGACATTTTTGGGGCGTTGTTTCCCATTTTTCACTTTTTCACCCGTTTTTCCCGTTTTGCGTTTTCACCCCAAACCCAGCCAGGAGGCGTCAACCCCTCACCCATTGCCTGTGGCATCACCTTGTGAGTTTCTGACATTTTGGGGCGTTTTTGTTCATTTTTTTAGTTTTGGGCTGGTTTTCAATTTTTCAATTTTCACATTTTCTCTCGTTTTTTCCCAGTTTGCCATTTTGGCCCCAGTCAACTTTCCTGACCCATTTGGCTTTTGAGGCATCATCCTTGAATGTATGGCGTCACCGTGTTTTATGACATTTTTGGGGGCGTTGTTTCCCGTTTTCGCTTTTTTTTTTCCGTTTTTGCGTTTTAAGCCCCCAATGCAGCCCTTGAGGGACGTACAACCCACTGAGTTTGGCTGTGACATCCTGTGCATTTATGGCGTCACTGTGTGTGAATTTTTCCATTTTAAGGCGTTTTTTCCGATTTTTCACTTTTTTCCCTGTTTTTCCTGTTTTGCGTTTTCCCCCAAGACATCAACCCACTGACATTGGCTGTATCCTCATTTTATGGCGCCCAGAGTTTTTTGAGGCGTTTTTTCCCATTTTTCACTTTTTCCCCCATTTTCCCATTTTTTTTCAACCCAAACCTGGGCGCGAGTCATCAACCCACTGACCCATTGGCTGTGACATCATCCTGTGAATGTATGATGTCCATTTTCCATTTTTGAGGCGTTGTTTGATTTTTTCACTTTTTCACCGTTTTCCCGTTTTTGCGTTTTAGCTGAAATCCAGCGCGAGGCATTACAGCGCTGGCGCGGTGGTAGCTCGGACAGCGCGGACCTTTTTTTCGGCCAGAAGGACCTGGGAGGGGAGAGTCACCTTCCCTGGAGGCCTTTTTCGCCCAGGAAGCGGTGTGAAAAACCCCAGGAAAAATGGGGAAAGAATGGGGAAATGGGGTTTCAAATAGATGACCTTCCTGGAGGCCTGGTTAAGCCTAGGAAAATGTGAAAAATGAGGAGAAAAAAGCTTCGAGAGGGAAAAATAGGCCCAGGGGAAAAATATGAAAAAAATGAGGGAAAATATTTTTTTGAATGGGAGGTGATGTCCTGGAGGCCTCAAGATTTGTCTGGGAAAATGGTGTAGCCAAAAACCAGGGAAAATTGAAAAAAATGGAGAAAAATGGGGAAGAAAATGGGGAAGAAAAGGAAAAATGAGGGTTTTGGGGTTGTGGGGGCGTGAGCCTTCCTGGAGGCCTGCGTTTCCCAGGAAAATTGTGAAAACCCCAAATTGACCTTCCTGGAGGGCCTCATAGTTTGGCCCAAAAATTGGTGTGAAAAACCCCCAAATATTGGGGTTTGGGGTTGTGGGAGGTGACCTTCCTGGAGGCCTCGCGGTTGCAGCCCAGGAGAGCGGTGTGAAAAAAACGGGGAAAGCGGGAAAAATGAAGGAAAATGGGAAAAATGGGAAAAAAATGGGGAAAAAAAAAATGAGAAATAATGGGAATGGGGTTTGGGGTTTTGACCTTCCTGGAGGCCTTTTTTAAGCCCAGGAAAATGGGAAAAATGGGGAAAAATAAAATGGGCACAAAATGGGAAAAATGGGGATAAAATGGGAAAAAATGGGGAGAAAAATGGGGAAAGAATGGGGGGCAAATGGCGTTTTTTGGGGTTGTGGGAGGTGACCTTCCTGGAGGCCTGTGGTTTCCCCGGTGTGAAAAACGGGAAAAGCGGGAAAAATGGAAAATGGGAAAAATGGGGAAAAAATATGAAAAAATGGGGAAAATGGGAAAAATGGGGGAAATATGGGGAAATGGGGTTTGGGGTCAAAGGTGATGTCCTGGAGGGCCTCAGATTTGTCTGGGGAAAATGGTGTGAAAACCTGGGAAAATGGGAAAAAAATTTAGGAAAAATCTGAAAATTTTTGGGATCATGGGGAGGTGATGTCCTGGAAGCCTCAAGATCTGCCCAGAAAAATTATGTGAAAAATGGGGAAAATGGGAAAAAATGGGTGGAAAATGGGAAAAATGGGAAAAAAAAAAAAAGAGGAAAAAACTGGGGAAATTGGGTGAAAAATGAGGGAAGAATGGGGAGAAATGGGGTTTGGGGTTTTGATGTCTTGTGGGCCTCAAGATTTGTCTGGGAAAATGGTGTGGCAGGGGAAAATGGGAAAAAAATAGAAAAATGGGAAAAAATGGGGAAAATATGAAAAATTTGGGTAAAAATGGGGAGAAATGGGGGAGAAAAATCAGGAAATGAGGAGGTTTGGGCTGATGGGAGGTATTGATGTCCTGGAAGCCTCATTTTCCCCAGTGGGTGAAAAATGGGGAGGAAATAGGGGGGAAGAATAGAGGGGGGGCAATGGGGTTTGGGGTTGTTGTGGGAGGTGACCCCTGGAGGCCTTTTTACGCCCAAGGAAAATGGTGTGAAAAAATCAGAGAGGGAAAAAATGGGTGGAAAATGGGAAAAATGGGGAAAAATATGAAAAAATGGGGGAAAATGGAAAAAAATGGGGGAAGAATGGGGAAATGGGGTTTGGTCCCATGGGGAGGTGATGTCCTGGAGGCCCAAGGTTTTGTCTGGGAAAATGGTGTGAAAGCAGGGAAATGGAAAAATGGGAAAATGGGCAAAACCAGGGAAAATATGAAAAAAATGGGGAAAAATGAAATGGGAAGAAAGAGAAAAAATGGCGTTTGGGGTAGGCAGGAGATGATGTCATGGATGCGCAAGATTTGTCTAGGAGAAAATTATTGAAAAGCGGAAAATGGGAAAAAATGGGTGAAAAATGGAAAAATGTGTGCTCGCCTGGGCGACATCACCAGGTGAGGCTGTGGCGTCATCGGCAAGACTGTGACGCCATCGGGCGCAGGCTGTGTGACATCACCGAGGGGCTGTGACGTCATTGGGTGGGGCCGTGGACGTCACAGAATGGTGGGTGTGACGTCACAGTGGGAGGCTGTGATGTCATACATGGGGTGTGATGTCATCGGATGCAATGTGACGCCATCGAGCTGCTGGATGACGTCACTGGGTGGGTCTGGGACGCTTTTGATCGGCGCGGTGACGTCATAGATGGCTCAGTGATGTCATCAAGGGTTATTGTGATGTCATCTGGTTGAGGGGCATGATATCATCAGCGCGGTGGGCGTCATCGATAAGTGTGTGACATCACTGGGCGGGATTACGCCACCCCGTGAGGGTATGACATCATAAATACGCGCGTGATGTCATCGGTTCATGTGTTACGTCATTTGTGTGGTGTGATGTCATTGGGTGGGCCTGTGACGTCATCAGCACATTGGTGACATCACCGGGCAGGTTGATGACGTCACCGTGTGAATTTATGACGCCAGCATGTGAATTTATGAAATTTTGGGGCGTTTTTTTTTTTTTTCACATTTTCACCCACGTTTTTTTTCCCATTTTGCGTTTCGGCCCCAGTGCAGCCATAGACGCCCCAACCCACTGACCCATTGGCTGTGACATCATCCTGTGAATGTATGATGTCACGCGGTGAATTTATGACATTTTGGGGGCGTTTTTTCCCAATTTTTCACTTTTTTCCCCTGTTTTTTCCCGTTTTTGCCGGTTTTCACCCCACAACCAAGCACGAGACGTCCAACCCACTGACCCAGTGGCTGTGACATCATCCTGTGAATGTATGACGCCATTGTGTGAATTTATGACATTTTGGGGTGTTTTTTTTCCCTCGTTTTTCACTTTTTTTCGTTTTTCCCGTTTTTGCCATTTTCAACCCAAACCGAGACGCGAGACATCCAACCCCTGACCCATTGGCTGTGACATCATCCTGTGCATTTATGACGCCACCGCGGTGAATTTATGACATTTTTGGGGTTTTTTCCCATTTTCACTTTTTCCCCATTTTTCCTGTTTTTTTGCCATTTTTCAACCCAAACCTCAAGAACGCGAGTCATCCAACCCACTGACCCCATTGGCTGTGACATTATCCTGTGAATGTATGATGTCACTGTGTGAATTTATGACATTTTTGGCGTTGTTTATTTTTTTCACTTTTTTCACCCGTTTTTTCCCGTTTTTGCCGTTTTTCACCCCAAACCCAGCCAGGAGACGTCCAACCCACTCACCCATTGCCTGTGGCATCACCTTGTGAGTTTCTGACATTTTTGGGGCGTTTTGTTCAATTTTTTTTTAGTTTTGGGCTGGTTTTTTTCAATTTTTTTCAATTTTTTTTCACATTTTCTCTCGTTTTTTCCCAGTTTTGCCATTTTTGGCCCCAGTCCAGCTGTGAGACATCCAACCCACTGACCCATTGGCTGTGACATCATCCTGTGAATGTATGACGTCACCGTGTGAATTTATGACATTTTAGGCGTTTTTCCCGTTTTTTCACTTTTTTCACCCGTTTTTTCCCGTTTTTGCCGTTTTTCGCCCCAATGCAGCCGCGAGACGTCCATACAACCCACTGACCCATTGGCTGTGACATCATCCTGTGCATTTATGACGTCACTGTGTGAATTTATGACATTTTTGGGCGTTTTTTCCCGTTTTTTCACTTTTTTCCCCTGTTTTTTCCTGTTTTTGCCGTTTTTCAACCCAAACCTGGGCACGAGACATCCAACCCACTGACCCATTGGCTGTGACGTCATCCTGTGCATTTATGACGTCACCGTGTGAATTTATGACATTTTTGGGTGTTTTTTCCCATTTTTTCACTTTTTTCCCCCAATTTTTCCCATTTTTGCCATTTTTCAACCCAAACCTGGGCACGAGTCATCCAACCCACTGACCCATTGGCTGTGACATCATCCTGTGAATGTATGATGTCATTGTGTGAATTTATGACATTTTTGGGGCGTTGTTTCCCGTTTTTTCACTTTTTTCACCCGTTTTTCCCCGTTTTTGCCGTTTTCCGCCCCAATCCAGCCGCCGTGAGACGTACAACGCGCTGGCGCAGTGGCTGACGGACGCGCGGACCTTGGCCAGCCCCAACATCGTCATCATCCTCTGCGGCAACAAGAAGGACCTGGAGGGGGAGAGGGAGGTCACCTTCCTGGAGGCCTCACGGTTCGCCCAGGAGAACGGTGTGAAAAACCGGGAAAACGGGAAAAAATGGGCGGAAAATGGGAAAAATGGGGAAAAAATGGGAAAAATGGGGAAGAATGGGGAAATGGGGGTTTGGGGTTGTGGGAGGTGACCTTCCTGGAGGCCTCGTGGTTCGCCTAGGAAAATGGTGTGAAAAATGGGGAAAACGGGAAAAAATGGGCAAAAAATGGGAAAACGGGGAAAAATATGAAAAATGGGGAAAAATGGGAAAAATGGGGAAGAATGGGGAATGGGGGTTTGGGGTCATGGGGAGGTGATGTCCTGAGGCCTCAAGATTTGTCTGGGAAAAATGGTGTGAAAACGGGGGGAAATGGGAAAAATGGGAAAAAATGGCAAAACCAGGGGAAAATATGAAAAAATGGAGAAAATGGGGAAAAGAAATGGGGAAGAAAGGGGAAAAATGGGGTTTGGGGTTGTGGGGACGTGACCTTCCTGGAGGCCTCGTGGTTCGTCCAGGAAAATGGTGTGAAAAACCGGGAAAACGGGAAAAAATGGGCGGAAAATGGGAAAAAACGGGGAAAAATGGGGAAAAATGGGGGAAAATGGGAAAAAATGGGGGAAGAATGGGGGGAAATGGGGTTTGGGGTTGTGGGGAGGTGACCTTCCTGGAGGCCTCATGGTTCGCCCATGAAAATGGTGTGAAAAACCAGGAAAACGGGAAAAATGGGCGGAAAATGGGAAAAATGGGGGAAAAAATGGGGAAAAATGGGGAAAAATGAGAAATAATGGGGGAAGAATGGGGGGAAATGGGGTTTGGGGTTGTGGGGAGGTGACCTTCCTGGAGGCCTCGCGGTTCGCCCAGGAGAACGGTGTGAAAAACCGGGAAAACGGGAAAAATGGGCGGAAAATGGGAAAAATGGGGAAAAATGGGAAAAAAAAATGGGGAAAAATGGGAAAATGAGAAATAATGGGGAAATGGGGTTTGGGGTTGTGGGGAGGTGACCTTCCTGGAGGCCTCGTGGTTCGCCCAGGAAAATGGTGTGAAAAATGGGGAAAATGGGAAAAATGGGCACAAAATGGGAAAAATGGGGATAAAATGGGAAAAAATGGGGAAAAATGGGGGAAGAATGGGGGGCAATGGCGTTTGGGGTTGTGGGGAGGTGACCTTCCTGGAGGCCTCGCGGTTCGCCCAGGAGAACGGTGTGAAAAACCGGGAAAACGGGAAAAATGGGCGGAAAATGGGAAAAATGGGGGAAAAATATGAAAAAAATGGGGGAAAATGGGAAAAAATGGGGGAAGAATGGGGGGAAATGGGGTTTGGGGTCATGGGGAGGTGATGTCCTGGAGGCCTCAAGATTTGTCTGGGAAAATGGTGTGAAAACCTGGGAAAATGGGAAAAAATGGGTGAAAATGGGAAAAATGGGAAAAAACGGGGGGAAAATGGGGTTTGGGATCATGGGGAGGTGATGTCCTGGAAGCCTCAAGATCTGCCCAGAAAAATTATGTGAAAAATGGGGAAAATGGGAAAAAATGGGTGGAAAATGGGAAAAATGGGAAAAAACCGGGGAAAAAAGGGAAAAAACTGGGGGAAATTGGGTGAAAAATGGGGAAGAATGGGGAGAAATGGGGTTTGGGGTTGTGGGGAGGTGATGTCTTGTAGGCCTCAAGATTTGTCTGGGAAAATGGTGTGAAAAACGGGGAAAATGGGAAAAAATGGGCGAAAAATGGGAAAAATGGGGGAAAATATGAAAAACTGGGGAAAATTGGGTAAAAATGGGGAGGAAATGGGGAAAAATCAGGGGGAAATGAGGTTTGGGCTGATGGGGAGGTGATGTCCTGGAAGCCTCACGATTCGCCCAGGAAAATGGTGTGAAAAATGGGGAAAATGGGAAAAAATGGGCGGAAAATGGGAAAAAACGCGGGGAAATTGGGTGAAAAATGGGGAGGAAATGGGGAAGAATGGGGGGCAATGGGGTTTGGGGTTGTGGGGAGGTGACCTTCCTGGAGGCCTCGTGGTTCGCCCAGGAAAATGGTGTGAAAAATGGGGAAAACGGGAAAAAATGGGTGGAAAATGGGAAAAATGGGGGAAAAATATGAAAAAAATGGGGGAAAATGGGAAAAAATGGGGGAAGAATGGGGGAAATGGGGTTTGGGGTCATGGGGAGGTGATGTCCTGGAGGCCTCAAGATTTGTCTGGGAAAATGGTGTGAAAAACGGGGGAAATGGGAAAAAATGGGAAAAATGGGCAAAACCAGGGGAAAATATGAAAAAATGGGGAAAAATGGGGAGGAAATGGGGAAGAAAGGAGAAAAATGGCGTTTGGGGTCGTGGGGAGATGATGTCCTGGATGCCTCAAGATTTGTCTGGGAAAATGGTGTGAAAAACGGGAAAATGGGAAAAAATGGGTGAAAAATGGAGAAAAATGTGTGGAAAATGGGAAAAATGTGTGAAAATGGGAAGAAATGGGGAAAAATGGGGAAAATTTTAGAAAAAATGGGGGGAAATGGGGTTTGGGCTGATGGGGAGGTGACCTCTCTTGGAGGCCTCAAGCTTTGCTCAAGAAAATGGGAAAAAATGGGGTGAAAAGTGGAGGAAAATGGGAAAAATGTGTGGGAAATGGGAAAAAAATGGGGGAAATGGGGAAAAATTTAGAAAAAATGGGGGAAAATGGGGAAAAGTTTAGAAAAATGGGGGAAAATGGGGTTTGGGCTGATGGGGAGGTGACCTCTCTTGGAGGCCTCGAGCTTTGCTCAAGAAAATGGGGAAAAAGGGGGAAAATGGGAAAAAATGGATGAAAAATGGGGGAAAATGGGAAAAATGTGTGAAAATGGGAAAAAATGGGGAAGATGGGGAGGAAATGGGAAAATGTGGAGAAAAAATATGAAAAAATGGGGGGAAATGGGGTTTGGGGTTGTGGGGAGTGACCTTCGTGGAGGCCTTGAGCTTTGCTCAGGAAAACAGGAAAAACGGGGGAAAAATGGGGAAAATGGGGAGAAATGGGGAAAAATGGAGGCAAAAGGGGAAAAATGGGAAATTATGGAGAAAAAAAGGGGGGAATGGGGGAAAATGGGTTTTGGGCTCATGGGGATGTGACCCCTCTGTGAGGCTTTGAGCTTTGCTCCAGAAAATGGGAAAAAATGGGTGAAAAATGGGAAAAAGATGTGAAAAATGGGAAAAAAATGGGGAAAATGGGGGAAATGGTGGAAAAAAGGGGGAAAATTGGGAAAAATTTAGAAGAAGTGGGGGGCAGTGGGGTTTGGGCTGATGGGGAGGTGACCCTCTTGGAGGCCTCGAGCTTTGCTCAAGAAAATGGGAAAAAATGGGTGAAAAATGGGGAAAATGGGGAAAATTGGGAAAAATGTGTGAAAATGGGAAAAATGGGGAAATGGGGAAAAATGGGGGGAAATGGGGAAAAATTTAGAAAAAATGGGGGGAAATGGGGAAAATTTAGAAAAAATGGGGGGAAATGGGGAAAAATTTAGAAAAAATGGGGGAAAATGCGGAAAAAATTAGATAAAATGGGGTAAAATGGGTTTTGGGCTGATGGGGATGTGACCCTCTTGGAGGCCTTGAGCTTTGCTCAAGAAAATGGGAAAAAATGGGCTGAAAAATGGGGGAAAATGGGAAAAATGTGTGGAAAATGGGAAAAAAATGGGGGAAAATGGGAAAAAATTAGAAAAAATGGGGGGAAAATGGGGAAAAGTTTAGAAAAATGGGGGAAAATGGGGTTTGGGCTGATGGGGAGGTGACCCTCTTGGAGGCCTCGTGCTTTGCTCAAGAAAATGGGGGAAAAAGGGGGAAAATGGGAAAAAAAATGTGTGACAAATGGGGAAAATTGGGTGGAAAAATGGGACAAAATGAAAAAAAAAAAAAGATAAAAAACTGGTGAATAAATAGGAAATAATGGGGGCCAATGGGGTTTGGGCTCGTGGGGAGGTGATCCTCTGGGAAGATTCGCACTTTGCTCCAGAAAATGGGAAAAACTGGGGTGAAAAATGTGGGGGAAAAATGGGGAAAAACCCCAGGAAAAAGGGGGGTCCCGGTGGGAATGGGGGTCCCGGTGGGAATTCCGGGCTCCTGCGGAATTGCCGGTGGGATGTGGGGATTGCCGGGATGCAGAGCTGATGTTCCTGGAGACGAGCGCGCTGACGGGAGAGAACGTGGAGGAGGCGTTCCTCAAGTGCGCCAGGAGCATCCTCAACAAGATCGACTCTGGTACCCGCGGGGCTGCGGTGGTTTGGGAATTATTTGGGATCTGGAATTTGGAATTTGGGATTGGGATTTGGGATCTGGGATTGGGATTTGGGATTGGGATTCAGGGAGGAAGGGGTTGGGATGGAGTTTTGGGGAGTTTTGGGGAGTTTTGGGGAATTTTGGCGTTCCTCAAGTGCGCCAGGAGCATCCTCAATGAGATCCACTCTGGTACCCGCGGGGCTGGGATTTGGGATAATTTGGGATTTGGGATCTGGGGTTTGGGATTTGGGATTGGGATTCAGGGAGGAAGGGGTTGGGATGGAGTTTTGGGGAGTTTTGGGGAATTTTGGCGTTCCTCAAGTGCGCCAGGAGCATCCTCAACAAGATCGACTCTGGTACCCGCGGGGCTGGGATTTGGGATAATTTGGGATTTGGGATCTGGGGTTTGGGATTTGGGATTGGGATTCAGGGAGGAAGGGGTTGGGATGGAGTTTTGGGGAAATTGGGAATTTTGGCGTTCCTCAAGTGCGCCAGGAGCATCCTCAACAAGATCGAGTCTGGTACCCGTGGGGCTGCGGTGCTTTGGGATTCTTTGGGATGATTTGGAATTATTTGGGATTATTTGGGATAATTTGGGATTTGGGATCTGGGATTGGGATTTGGGATTGGGATTCAGGGAGGAAGGGGTTGGGATGGAGTTTTGGGGAGTTTTGGGGAATTTTGGCGTTGCTCAAGTGCGCCAGGAGCATCCTCAACGAGATCGACTCTGGTACCCGCGGGGTTGGGATGATTTGGGATTATCTGGGATTATTTGGGATTTGGGATCAGGGATCCAGGGAGGGAGGGATTAGGAAAACAGGAATTGGGAATTTGGGGAGTTTTGTTGTTCCTCAAGCGCGCCAGGAGCATCCTCAACACGATCGAGTGTGGTACCCACGGGGCTGGGATGGTTTGGGATTGTCTGGGATTATCTGGGATTATTTGGGATGATTTGGGGTTTGGGATTTGGGATCCAGGGAGGGAGGCGTTGGGAGAATGGGAATTTGGGGAATTTTGGCGTTCCTCAAGTGCGCCAGGAGCATCCTCAACAAGATCGACTCCGGTACCCGCGGGGTTGGGATGGTTTGGGATTATCTGGGATTATTTGGGATGATTTGGGATTTGGGATTGGGAACTGGGATTTGGGATCAGGGATCCAGGGAGGGAGGGATTAGGAAAACAGGAATTGGGAATTTGGGGAATTTTGGCGTTCCTCAAGTGCGCCAGGAGCATCCTCAACGAGATCGACTCTGGTACCCGCGGGGTTGGGATGATTTGGGATAATTTGGGATTTGGGATCTGGGGTTGGGATTTGGGATTGGGATTCAGGGAGGAAGAGGTTGGGATGGAGTTTTGGGGAGTTTTGGGGAGTTTTGGGGAATTTTGGCGTTGCTCAAGTGCGCCAGGAGCATCCTCAACAAGATCGACTCTGGTACCCGCGGGGCTGGGATTTGGGATAATTTGGGATTTGGGATCTGGGGTTTGGGATTTGGGATTAGGATTCAGGGAGGAAGGGGTTGGGATGGAGTTTTGGGGAGTTTTGGGGACTTTTGGGGAATTTTGGCGTTCCTCAAGTGCGCCAGGAGCATCCTCAACGAGATCGACTCTGGTACCCGCGGGGTTGGGATGATTTGGGATAATTTGGGATTTGGGATCTGGGGTTTGGGATTTGGGATTGGGATTCAGGGAGGAAGGGGTTGGGATGGAGTTTTGGGGAGTTTTGGGGAATTTTGTTGTTGCTCAAGTGCGCCAGGAGCATCCTCAACGAGATCGAGTCTGGTACCCGTGGGGTTGGGATGATTTGGGATGGTTTGGGATGGTTTGGGATTATTTGGGATGATTTGGGATTATTTGGGATCAGGGATCCAGGGAGGGAGGGATTAGGAAAACAGGAATTGGGAATTTGGGGAATTTTGGCATTCCTCAAGTGCACCAGGAGCATCCTCAACACGATCGAGTGTGGTACCCACAGGGCTGGGATGATTTGGGATTGTCTGGGATTATCTGGGATTATTTGGGATGATTTGGGGTTTGGGATTTGGGATCCAGGGAGGGAGGCTGGCTGGGAGAATGGGAATTTGGGGAATTTTGGCGTTCCTGAAGTGCGCCAGGAGCATCCTCAACAAGATCGACTCTGGTACCCGCGAGGTTGGGGTGGTTTGGGAATTATTTGGGATGATTTGGGATTTGGGGTTTGGGGTTTGGGATTTGGGATCCAGGGAGGGAGAGATTGGGAGAATGGGAATTTGGGGAATTTTGTTGTTCCTCAAGTGCGCCAGGAGCATCCTCAATGAGATCGAGTCTGGTACCCACGGGGCTGGGGTGGTTTGGGATGATTTGGGATTTGGGGTTGGGATCTGGGATTGGGATCAGGGGTCCAAGGAGGGAGGGGTTGGAGAGCGGGAATTTTGGGGAAATCAGGAATTTTGGCGTTCCTCAAGTGCGCCAGGAGCATCCTCAACGAGATCGACTCTGGTACCCGCGGGGCTGGGATGGTTTGGGATTATTTGGGATTATTTAGGATTATTTGGGATGATTTGGGATGATTTGGGATTTGGGATTGGGAACTGGGATTTGGGATTGGGATTCAGGGAGGGAGGGATTAGGAAAACAGGAATTGGGAATTTTGGGGAATTTTGGCGTTCCTCAAGTGTGCCAGGAACATCCTCAACGAGATCGAGTCTGGTACCTGTGGGGTTGGGATGATTTGGGATTATCTGGGATTATTTGGGATTTGGGATCAGGGATCCAGGGAGGGAGGGATTAGGAAAACAGGAATTGGGAATGTTGGGGAATTTTGGCGTTCCTCAAGTGCGCCAGGAGCATCCTCAACGAGATCGAGTCTGGTACCCGCGGGGTTGGGATTATTTGGGATGATTTGGGATGATTTGGGATGATTTGGGATTATTTGGGATTTGGGGTTTGGGATTGGGATTTGGGATCTGGGATTGGGATTTGGGATTGGGATTCAGGGAGGGAGGGGTTGGGATGGAGTTTTGTGGAGTTTTGGGGAAATCGGGAATTTTGGCGTTCCTCAAGTGCGCCAGGAGCATCCTCAACGAGATCGACTCTGGCACCAGGATTGGGATTTGGGATTTGGAATTTGGGATCGGGAAATGGGACCCCAAAATTCTTATTTTTTTTCTGAGGGATTTGGGACCTCAAAATTCCCAAATTTTCCCAGGGATTTGAGATCCCAAAATTCACTTTTTTCCCCATGGGAATCTGGGATCCACTCCAGGGATCTGGGGGAATCTGGGGCCGATTTTAGGGGATTTTGGGGCCTTAAAAATCCCAGATTTTTTGGAGGGGATTTTGGGGGATTTTAGGGGATTTTGGACCCCAAAATTAAAGCGGATGGGATCAGGGATCCAGTACGGGGACTTTGGAGGATTTTGGGGACAATTTTGGGGTGATTTCGGGGGATTTTTGGGGGGATTTTTGGGTGGGTTTTAGGGGATTTTTGGGCCTTAAAAATCCCGGATTTTTTGGAGGGGATTTTGGGGGATTTGTGGGGATTTTGGGATCCCAAAATTCCCATTTTTCCCTCCCCAGGGGAGCTGGATCCCGGGCGGATGGGATCGGGGATCCAGTACGGGGATTTTGGGATCCATAAATTCCTGGGATTTTGGGGAGAATTTTGGGGTGATTTTAAGGGATTTTGGGGGATTTTGGGATCCCAAATTTCCTGGCGTTTTGGGCACAATTTTGGGGTGATTTTGGGGGATTTTTGGGTGGGTTTTAGGGGATTTTTGGGCCTTAAAAATCCCGGATTTTTTGGAGGCGGGTTTTGGGGGATTTGTGGGGATTTTGGGACCCCAAAATTCCCATTTTTCCCCCCCCAGGGGAGCTGGATCCCGAGCGGATGGGATCGGGGATCCAGTACGGGGACGCGTCGCTCCGGCAGCTCCGGCAGCCCCGGGGGGCTCCGGCCCCCACCCGGCAGAGCTGCGGCTGCTGAGACCCCCAAAATATCCCCAAAAACCAGGTGAGATATCCCCCAAAATGTCCCCAAAAACCAGGTGAGAACACACCCAAAATATCCCCAAAAACCAGGTGAGAACACACCCAAAATGTCCCCAAAAACCAGGGGAGAACAGCCCCAAAATGTCCCCAAAAACCAGGGGAGAACACCCCCAAAATGTCCCCAAAAACCAGGGGAGAACAGCCCCAAAATATCCCCAAAAACCAGGGGAGAACACCCCTAAAATATAAAAAAATTCAGGTGAGATCTCCCCCAAAATATAAAAAATTCAGGTGAGATCTCCCCAAAAATGTCCCCAAAACCCAGGTGAGAACACCCCCAAAATGTCCCCAAAAACCAGGTGAGATCTCCCCAAAAATGTCCCCAAAAACCAGGTGAGAACACCCCCCAAATATAAAAAAAAATTCAGGTGAGATCTCCCCCAAAATATAAAAAAATTCAGGTGAGATCTCCCCTAAAATATAAAAAAATTCAGGTGAGATCTCCCCAAAATATCCCCAAAACCCAGGGGAGAACACCCCAAAAATGTCCCCAAAAACCAGGGGAGAACACCCCCAAAATATCCCCAAAAACCAGGTGAGAACAGCCCCAAAATGTCCCCAAAAACCAGGTGAGAACACCCCCAAAATGTCCCCAAAAACCAGGGGAGAACACCCCAAAATATAAAAAAATTCAGGTGAGATCTCCCCAAAAATGTCCCCAAAAACCAGGGGAGAACAGCCCCAAAATATAAAAAAAATTCAGGTGAAATCTCCCCCAAAATATAAAAAAATTCAGGTGAGATCTCCCCTAAATGTCCCCAAAAAACATGTAGGAACACCTCCAAAATATCCCCAAAAACCAGGTGAGATCTCCCCTAAAATATAAAAAAATTCAGGTGAGATCTCCCCAAAATATCCCCAAAAACCAGGTGAGATCTCCCCTAAAATATAAAAAAAAATCAGGTGAGATCTCCCCCAAATGTCCCCAAAATCCAGGTGAGACCCTCCAGAAATGTCCCCCAAAAAAATCCAAAATAATCCAGATGAGATGCCCCAAAAATATCCCAAAAAATCCCAAAACCACCCCAAAAAAATCCAGGTGAGAGCCTCCAAAAATAAAAAATAAATTCCAGGTGACACCCCAAAAAAATCCCAAATAATCCAAGTGAGATCCTCTCAAAAAAATCCCATCAAATTCAGGTGAAACCTCCCCAAAAATATCCCATAAAATTCAGGTGAGACCCCAAAAAAAATCCCCAAAATTCAGGTGAGACACCCTCAAAAAATCCCAAAAAATCCAGATGAGATCCTCCAAAAATATCCCAATAATCGGTGAGACTGCCTCAAAAATATCCCAAAAAATCCCAAATAAATCCCAAACCCACCCCAAAAAATCCAGGTGAGAGGCCCAAAAATATCCCAAAAAATCCAGGTGAGACTCCTCAAAAAATCCCCAAATTTTCAGGTGAAATCTCCCCAAAATGTCCCAAAAAATCCAGGTGTAGATCCCCAAAATATCCCAAAATATCCCAAAAAATCCCAAATAAATCCCAAAACCACCCCAAAAATCCAGGTGAGAGGCCCCAAAAATCCCAAATAATCCAAGTGAGATCCCTCCAAAAAATCCCATCAAATTCAGGTGAAACCCCCCCAAAATATCCCAAAAAATCCGCGTGAGACTCCCCCAAAAATCCCCAAAATTCAGGTGAGATCTCCCCCAAAAATATCCCAAAAAATCCCAAATAATTCCCAGAACCGCCCCAAAAATTCCAGGTGAGAACCCCCCAAAAAAATCCCAAATAAATCCCAAAACCACCCCAAAAAATTCCAGGTGAGAACCCCCCAAAAAAATCCCAAATAAATCCCAAAACCACCCCAAAAAATTCCAGGTGAGAACCCCCAAAAAATCCCAAATAAATCCCAAAACCACCCCACAAAATCCAGGTGAGAACCCCCCAAAAAAATCCCAAATAAATCCCAAAACCACCCCAAAAATTCCAGGTGAGAGGCCCCAAAAATCCCAAATAATCCAAGTGAGATCCCCTCCAAAAAATCCCATCAAATTCAGGTGAAACCCCCCAAAAAATCCCCAAAAATCCAGGTGAGACTCCCTAAAAAATCCCCAAAATTCAGGTGAGACACCCTCAAAAATATCCCAAAAAATCCCAAATAAATCCCAAACCCACCCCAAAAAATCCAGGTGAGACCCCCCAAAAATATCCCAAAAAATCCAGGTGAGACTCCTCAAAAAATCCCCAAATTTTCAGGTGAAATCTCCCCAAAATGTCCCAAAAAATCCAGGTGTAGATCCCCCCAAAATATCCCAAAATATCCCAAAAAATCCCAAATAAATCCCAAAACCACCCCAAAAATTCCAGGTGAGAGGCCCCAAAAATCCCAAATAATCCAAGTGAGATCCCCTCCAAAAAATCCCATCAAATTCAGGTGAAACCTCCCCAAAATATCCCAAAAAATCCGCGTGAGACTCCCCCAAAAATCCCCAAAATTCAGGTGAGATCTCCCCCAAAAATATCCCAAAAAATCCCAAATAATTCCCAGAACCGCCCCAAAAATTCCAGGTGAGAACCCCCCAAAAAAATCCCAAATAAATCCCAAAACCACCCCAAAAATTCCAGGTGAGAACCCCCAAAAAATCCCAAATAAATCCCAAAACCACCCCAAAAAATTCCAGGTGAGAACCCCCCAAAAAAATCCCAAATAAATCCCAAAACCACCCCAAAAATTCCAGGTGAGAACCCCCCAAAAAAATCCCAAATAAATCCCAAAACCACCCCAAAAAATCCAGGTGAGAACCCCCCAAAAAAATCCCAAATAAATCCCAAAACCACCCCAAAAATTCCAGGTGAGAGGCCCCAAAAATCCCAAATAATCCAAGTGAGATCCCCTCCAAAAAATCCCATCAAATTCAGGTGAAACCCCCAAAAAATCCCCAAAAATCCAGGTGAGACTCCCCCAAAAATCCCCAAAATTCAGGTGAGACAGCCTCAGAAAATCCCAAAAAATCCAGGTGAGATCCTCCAAAAATATCCCAATAATCAGGTGAGACTGCCTCAAAAATATCCCAAAAAACCCAAATAAATCCCAAACCCGCCCCAAAAATTCCAGGTGAGAATCCCCCCAAAAAAACCCCAAATAATCCCAAAACCACCCCAAAAATTCCAGGTGAGAGGCCCCAAAAATCCCAAATAATCCAAGTGAGATCCTCTCCAAAAAATCCCATCAAATTCAGGTGAAACCTCCCCAAAAATATCCCAAAAATCCACAGTGAGACGCCCCCAAAAATCCCCAAAATTCAGGTGAGACACCCTCAAAAATCCCAAAAAATCCCAAATAAATCCCAAACCCACCCCAAAAATTCCAGGTGAGACCCCCCAAAAATATCCCAAAAAATCCAGGTGAGAACAGCCCCAAAATGTCCCCAAAAACCAGGGGAGATATCCCCCAAAATATAAAAAATCAAGGTGAGATCTCCCGCAAAAATCCCAAAAAATCCGGGTGAGACCCTCCAGAAATGTCCC
>NW_022148192.1:0-36858 GCF_901933205.1 Camarhynchus parvulus
GGACACCAGCTCAGGCCTGCAGCCAGAGCTATTTGCCATGGCAGCCATTGGCAGCCCATCCCCAGGCTCATGTGGGATCCCAGAAGCACAGAATTGGCTGAGCTGGGAGGGGACCCATCAGGATCCTCCAGTGCAACTGCTGGCCTGCAGGACAGCCCAACAATGCCAACCTGGGCCTGGCAGCTGTCAAACGCTGCTGGAGCTCAGAGAGGCCTGGAGCTGAGACCCCCACCAGGGGCCTGGGCAAGGCCCCCAGCAACCTCTGGGCAAAACCTTTTCCTGACATCCCAGCTGAGCCTGCCCCGACTCAGCTGCAGCCGTTCCCTCCACTCCTGTCCCTGGGCACCAGGGGGAAGAGGTTCCCACAGCCCCAGCCAGGGACCCGCTCCCAAGGCTGTTGCCATGGCCACCAGGGCTGGCACCAGCTGGGATGCTCGGTTTCCCGCGGGCGGGCTTCAGGAATGGGATTCCCCAATTTCCTGCTCCCGCTAAACTTCGCTGCCCTAAGCTGCCCTCCCGCCTCCATGGAAAGCACAAAAGGCAAAGATCCCGGGCTGGGATAAGAACAATTTATTGGGAATGGCATTGAGATAATGAACAAAGGGAACAGAAACAATATTGATAACAGAAGGGATAAATAAAACTGTTTACAGGAAAAACTGCAACACAACTGACTGGGTCTTCTGGCTGAATTTCCCCTGCCTGGAAAGGGACACCCTTCTCTTCGGGGAGAGGGAAAGAGTCCCTTTCCTGCCCTGGCAATGACCTGAGGTGGGAGTGAATATAATGACAGGGCCATGGCCAGACCCTCATGTTCTTCAATGCAACATCATTGTATTGGCAAGGGCAGGAAAAGGGACAGGTGTCTTCCTAGCATGGATCACAGGGAAAATCAATCACCAGGGCTCTTCTCAACGTGGGACTTCTAATGCTGAAAGAAGCTGGAGCTGGGCATGAAGGTCTTCCTGCAGTTTGGGCATTTGCAGAACTTCCTTTACTGGTGACTCCATTGGTGTCCGGTCAAGTCCGAGCTCATGGAGAAGCTCTTGCCATGATGTGGAGAACTTATCGGGCCTCTCCCCAGTGTGGATGTGCCGGTGGGTGATGAGGGTGGATTTTTTCTTGAAGCGCATCCCGCAATCAGGGCAGCGGAAGGGCCTCTCCTCCATATGATTTCACTGGTGGCGGAGGAGATGGGAGCTGGTCTGAAATCTCTTCTGACCCTGGGGACATTTGTAGGGCCTCTCCCCAGTGTGGATGCATTGATGGATGACGAGGGTGGATCTGCAGCTGAAGCCCTTCCCACACTCCCCACACTCGTAGGGCCATTCCCCAGTGTGGATCATCTGGTGGCTGATCAGGGCGCTGCTCTGCCTGAAGCTCTTCCCACACTCCAAGCACTTGTGGGGCTTCTCCCCATCATGAAGCTGCTCCTGGGCCACCAGCTCTGAGCTCTGGCTGAAGCTCTGTCCACCTTCCTGGCTCAGGGTGGGTTTTTCCTCCTCAGAGCACCCTGGGCTGGCTTTGGAGCCCCTCCTCCTGCAGGATCTCTGAGGATTTTCCTCCCTGTTAGATTCTTGTGCCATGGAGTTGCTCAAAACAGCCTCTTCCACAAGGTTCTGCCATGGGGATTTGTTCTCTCTGGTCTCCATCCTCAGCTCCTTCCCTGGGGGAGGAAGGACAAGGAGAGGATGGGATTTGCCTCCCGTGCCAGAGGGAAGGGAAGGAGATCCCCCCCAGTGCATCCCAGCAGGGGCGGGGTTGGCAGCAGGGTTGTCCTGCAGCCCGGGGCCGTGCTGGGCTGGGAGATGGAGCAGGAGAGAGGGGGAAAGGGGCACTGACTTCCTCCTCCCCTGCCTGGGTGTCCCAAGGCTCCTTCCTCTTCCTCGCAGACTCCTCCTCCATCCCATCAAGATTTGGGAATGGGAAATCCTCTTCTGGGAGGAAAACAAAGGATGCGCACATTGTCTGTTGTTCCAGGTGCTGTGCTGGGCTGGGAGATGGAGCAGGAGAGAGGGAAAGAGGCACTGACTTCCTCCTCACCTGCTTGGGTGTCCCAGGTCTCCTTCCTCTTCCTTGCAGCCTTGTCCTCCATCCAATCAAGATTTGGGAATGGGAAATCCTCTTCTGGGAAGAAAACAAAGGGTGCGCACATTGTCTTTTGTTCTGGTTTGAAGGCAAATCTGGGGGAGAGTCTAAGCCAGAATTGCAATTTAATAGGAAAATGAAGATCAAGGCAATGCTACAGAAACACTGCCTTAAACTGACAGAGTCAGGATATAACCTGACACCCTGTTGGTCAGGGTGGTGGCAGCAGTCCCATTAAATGGTGGCTGCAGTCCTGTTGGAGTGATGAACGTGATTCTGTCCAAGTAGTGATCCTGTAGAAGGGTCTGGTCTTCCTCTGGAGGTCCAGTGGTGGTTCTGGAGCTCTTGTCCTCTGGGAATCCAGCAGGCAAGCTGCTCCTGGTGTTGCAAGGCTCAGCTTATATCCAGGTAGGAATGCTTGGATCCTCCCCCTGGGCGAGCATCCCACAATGGGATGATGGAATTTGATCAGTCCTGCAGTGACACTCAATGGCCCATTCCCAGAAGATATCTCCCCTGGAGGGCGTTATCAGGGCTGAGGCATGGAAGAGATAAAGAACACTGCCCCACCTGTTGATAGCAGTTGATGAAGATGGGGATTGAAAACATGCATTTGGTTCCATCTTCCATTTGCAACCTGAAACAGTGGGGTAATCCCTGCTCAGGGGGTGAACACCACCCCCCTTACCCAAACTGGCTCAGGTGTAAAACCCCCACCCTGGGAAGGCCACACACACAGGGGACAATGTCACACTTGGCCTGCCCCAGGGGAGGTCTCTGTCCCTGTCACTCCCTTGCTCTCCCCTCTTTTCTCTTTCTTTCCATCTCTCTCTCTACCTCACATTTACTGTTCAATAAAATCCACTTTGGATTTGGTCTCATAAGCACCTTAATTGGGGCAGAGGAATCTGTCTAAGAATTTTATTTGCCAGTTTGTGACATTATTTTGGCAGAGTGGGTTCAGGGCACTGTTGTCTGACCCCAAGTGCCTTTGACAACAGCATGGTTCCCTCCTCTGAGGAGGTTGTGGCTCTTTGTGGAGGAGCTCTTGGAAACTTGGGCACAGCTTCGTCTGAGTGACTTATGGGAGAAGTGATGTGAAAAATGGCCACTGTGGGTGGCCAGTGAAGAAGAAAATATTTTGTTGTCCTTCCTTGAAAAGTTTGTTAAAATCACTGGAGGAGAGGGAGCAAATTATATCAGATAGACTGATAAAGTTCATTTAGTCCAAGGTGAGGAACACAAGGCTGCTGAATGTCCCACAAGAAGCCCAGCTCAAGTAGCCAAATTCCCAAATAACTCCAGCCAGGGCTCTCCGGGAGGATATTTTTGGAGAGTGTTCAGAGCCGGCAGATCCCGGACTCGAGCCCCAGATATCTCCGGGCTCCCTCAGAGGAGCTTTTTCGGGGGGACAGGAGCCACGATCGCCCCTCGGGAGGGTCCCGGGGGCTCCACGTGGGGATGGCCCGTACCGGCGGGGCGGGACATTGGTTTTGGGGATCCCGTGAGAGCGGGGCTGTGGAACGGGGGACCTCTGGGGCGGGGAGAGGGGAAGGGGGCGATACCGGAGCTGGGGACCCCGGCAGCCCGGAGATGAGGCGGGGACGGGATCCCCTGACCCTGACAGGGCCGTGTCCTGGGGTGACTTCATGATGCTCGTACCCCATCGGTCCGTTTAGCCCAGAAATGAATTCTGCACCTTTAAGGCTGGTTCTGAGAGCGAAGGGGAGGAGGAAGAAGCTGCAGTTTGTTTCCATACACTGCACTCACTCCTCCACATTCCGGCTCCTGGATGGATCGACAGCAAGACATAGCTCTCCTTTGCTTTTAGTTAGTTTTTAGCTCTCTGAGGAAGAGAAGTTCCCCCAAATGTTGTTTTTCTTTTTCTTTGGTGCTGTTTAAACCTGCTCTAAACTCAACACCCAGAACACCACCGGCAGCTTGCACCTATTGCCCACCTGGCTGAGCCTGGGCCTCGGCATATCCAGCACTGGAGGGACTGATAAGAGACTGATAAGAGACTGATAAGAGACTGAGTGACCCGAGCTACAGCCCAAGGAGGGACTTGCGGAGTTTCTCATCTATTTTGGAGTAGCAGGAGGTTTTATTCCTTAATATTGTTCAATTTTCGTGCTGCGAATACTTTGTCTGGTAAATAAAGTTTTTTCCACTTTTCTCCAAGGAAATATTTTCCCAAACTGGCCGAGTGTCCAGCTGCTGAATCTGCATTCTAGAGGAAATTAGTTTTGCAGGTTTTCAAACAAATTTGCCCTAAACCAGGACAGGGTGGTGGGAAGAAGGGGGAACCCCAAGTGGCTGGATTGAGGGGAGGCTGGAGGGGGGGACCCTGGGACCCCAAAATCCCAAAGAATCCAAAAGCAGGACTGTCCTGGGTTGACTATATGATGCTTTTATCCCCAAATCGTCTCATTGGTTTATGCTGAATAATAATAAGTTTTGCACCTTTAAGACTTGTTGCAGAGAGTGAAAGGGGGGAGAGAAGAATCGCACAGTTCTTTTTTTTTCTTCGCTCAGACATTGCACGTACTCCCCCCGCATTCCTGCTCCAGGTCTGTGTTGTCTGGAGATGCCTTCTTTTTCCTCCCTATCCACGAAGCCAGCCAGAAAATTTTTGCATTCAAATGAGAAAGCCCTAAAAGCGGTGCAAAACCCAGCTCACATGGTCCATTTGCCTGAAGGCTTCAAAAATTCCCCCACTCCGATTACAGAACAACCTGCAAAAGATCCAGAGTCCTGGGAAGCTCCACAAGAAGAAAGAAAGCTTTTGCAGTATGTAAATGATCTTCTAGTAGCCACTCAGACAAGGGAAGCTGTGTGGCCTGGACAGTAAGCCCTTTGAATTTCTTAGGACTCCAAGGATACAGAGTATCAAAGAAAAAGGCACACGTAGTGAAACAGAAGGTAATCTACCTGGGAGTGCAGTGAGTGCGAACCCAACGGACTTTAGGGCAGGCTCGCAAGGAAGCCATATGCCAAACCCCAAAACCCCAGACAATATAGGAACTCCAAACCTTCTTAGGCATGGCAGGGTGGTGCCGGCTGTGGGTTTATAATTATGGACTGCTCGTTAGACCCCTCTATGCTCTTACTGCCAATGGAAACAGAGATCTCCAGTGGACAAAAGAAGCCACACGAGCCTTTTACCAGCTAAAGAGTGCCCTCATGTCAGCTCCAGCTTTGAGACTTCCAGATATAAGTAAACTATTCTTTCTATTTTCCTATGAAAGACATTCCCATGAAAAATTGCCCTGGGAATACTGGCTGAGGACTTGGGTCCATACCAGAGGGCAGTTGCTTACTTCCCTAAGCAACTAGATGCAACAGCCAAAGGATGGCCAGGGTGCCTCAGAGCTGTAGCAGCAGTTGTGCTGAATAGTCAAGAGGCACACAAGTTTACCCTGGGACAAAAATGACTCTGCTAGTGTCCCACACGGTGTCCACAGTACTGGCAGTAAAGGGTGGCCACTGGCTTTCACCACAGAGGTTCCTGAAATACCAGGTCATCATGGTAGAGCAAGATGATGTAGAGATAGTGGTGACTAATATTGTCAACCCAGCTTCTTTTCTCAATGGAAATCAAGGAGAAGCAGTACACCACGACTGCCTGGAGACCATTGAAGCTACCTACTCCAGCCTCCCAGATTTAAAGGACACTCCTCTGGATGATGCAGAGACCTGGTTCACTGATGGGAGCAGCTACATTGCCAACAGGAAGCGACATGCTGGCTGTGACCACCTGCAAAGAGGTAATCGAATCTGGACCCTTGCCAACAGGTACCTCTGCACAGAAGGCTGAGATAATTGCCCTGACCCGTGCCTTGGAAATGGCAAAAGGAAAGAAAATAAACATCTATACAGACTCGAGGTATGCATTCGGAGTCGTACATGCACATGGAGCCATCTGGAAGGAGAGGGGACTGCTGACTTCACAAGGAAAAAACATTAAACACGCACAAGAGATAATCCAGCTGCTGGAAGCAGTTCAGCTGCCTGAAACCTGTATATATTGTTCCCCTTTTTCTGTGCTAATATTTCCAGAGCTCATTTTAGGGCATATAGCTCACACCTTGGGCTGACCAGTTGGAAGGTAACTTTCTCTTCTATGGCCACCAACCCTTCATGCACTATAGCGTACCCGATACCCTGTGCCCCTTTATTACCTGTGAAGATCCATCGATGTACAATCGTTTTCCACCTTGGAGTGGTTGATCTGTTGGGTCCTCTCTTACTTTAGTTTGATAGTTTATAACCTCTAGGCAATTATGTATTAGTTCTTCATCTGGTTCTCCATACAAAAAACTGGGCAGGGTTGAGTTGGTTACTCACAATTAGCTCTAAATCATTATCTATTAAGATCGTTTCATAATAAACCATACAGGAATCAGTGAACCATTTCTCAGCCTTTTTGGCTTAGGATGCTTCTAACTGAGTGTGGGGTATATATTTTCAATTTTCCCCTAAAGGTTAATGTCTTGGTTTGAAAAGACAGGTGTCTACTAAGGAAGGCAAGAGCCTCCCTTGAAGTGGAAAATGTAAACTCCTTCCCTCCAAATTGTTCTAATTTTGAAATTAAAGGGGTGGTCTCAGGCAAAGATATGGGAGCAGGAATAACAGCTCTTTATTACGGAAGAAAATTAAACAAATAAACAATGCAGTAATACAAAACAGCACTGACAGAGTCAGAATACAACCTGACACCCTGTTGGTCAGGCTGTTGGTAGCAGTCCAATTGAAATGGTGGCTGCAGTCCTCCTGGAGTGGCAGATGTGGTTCTGTTGGAGCAGTGATCCTGTAGAAGGGTGTAGTCTACCTTTGAAGGTCCAGGGGTGGTGTAGATAGGCCTGGTCTTCCTCTGGGAATCCAGTGGAAAAGGCTGCTGCTCCTCTGGGAATCCAGTGGAAAAGGCTGTTCTGGTGTCCCAAAATCTCAGATTATATCCAGGACGGAGTGCTTGGCTCCTCCCTCTGGGTGGAGCATCTCACAGTGGGATGATGGAATTTTATCAGCCATGCAGTGACACTCAATGGCCCATGAACAGCAGATGTCTCCCTGGAGGGAGGATTGGTTTGTGGAAGAGATAAAGAAAAACTGCCCAGTTAACAGAAGATAACTGCCACACCTCTAACAGATGGCAAATAGAATACACACATTGCCTTGCAATCCAGGACATTATCCACCCCTTATTCTATTTCCATCTGCATCACAATGAAACCTTACACACAGTTCTCACTTAAGACTGGGTTTCCCTGTGGTACACAACGGCTTTCTCCATCTTTCTGCATTACCCACCAAGTGTAACCAGGTCCTTGAACAAAAACAATCCCAGGGATGTGTTTGTCTTTGCCTGAGGTGGGAGTAATCCAAACAGTCTTTCCTAAAACACCTTTCATATGTACCACAGGGACTTTATCTCCATCCACTGTGTGCAAGGGTTCAGACTGGGCAGGACCAGCTCGATTGATGGACCTTCTGGTGTTGACCATCCAGGTTGCTTTTGCTAAGTTCATTTCCCAGTTTCTGAAGGTTGCCCCACCAAGTGCCTTCAGGGAAGTTTTAAGTAGTCCATTGCACTGTTCAACTTTCCCGGCAGCTGGTGCATGTCACTGTTTGATGCTGGCGCAATGCCAGTGCCCCCATGAAAATACACTCTCCCTGGTGTCTGCTGTGAGATGTGACCAGGAATAGAGCAAAGCAGGCTCCAACTTAGGAATAAAGAAGAGAAAAAACATTATTAACCTACAACTATATGTAAAAAGAAACACACAGAAAGAATGAAAACCTCCCAAAACATTCCTCCTCCCCCACCAAATTTCCAATACATCCATCCCTCAGAACACCAACTCTCAGTCCATCACCACCCTTTTAGATAATCAATTCTCAGTTCATCAAGGAGAGAGGAGTCCCTCTTGTGCCACAGGCTTCCCCTGGAAACACAGTTGAAACCTCTTCTGTTTCTGTGTCACACGTGGCACTGCCATCATGACATCTTCCTTCCATGCCCAGAGCTCTCACCACTGTGCATGGACCAGAGCTGCTTCTAGGGTCTTCCTTTTTAAGGGTGCTTTGTCCAGTTCCAAAAAGCACAGTCTCTCACGTTTGGGACACCTGTCCCCCAAATTCACCCCCTGGGGCCGAGGGGTCTCAAGAACAGAGACCTTCTCCTCCACTGAAGATCAAGGGCACCAACCACCCTCCTCGCCTGTCATCTCTGTTCATGCACTCCTTCACATAAAAACACTGAACTCTCTTGGCTCCGAGCCATTGCCTCCCCCTTGATGCAGTCTCTGTGTCACAGGAAAAATGGTTCTGTCCATGGCTATCCAAGAAAAGTCCAGCCAAAGGCCACTCCACCACCTCCTCCCACCTAAGGTTCTTCTCGACTTCTCTCGTGGCCCATTTCTTCTTATCTCATCTCTATCTCTCTTCTCATTCAGCTCCAGGAGGATTAGCATTTGTAAGGTTTCCATCATCCAAGAAAAGGGTTAAAAATCTCAGTCTCTGCCTGTCCAGAACTCCCACGGCTGTCCTGCCAGGCACCTTCTCGCTGCACCCCCCCTTCTCTGTCTCCACCGGCCGTGCTGCCAACACATGATATGAAATTTCAAGGTGGCACAAGCACCAGCACAGGCTCTCTCTCTCTCTCTCTCTCTCTGGGGGCTGCCCGATGCCTCTCCAATGTTCCTCCACCCTTCCATCCTGCAGGGGCCTTCACCTCCCCTCTCTGTCCAGGGCCCCAGCCTACCTCACCTGGCCGCATGGCTTCCCCTCCCCTGCCCAGCCGCAGCAGCTCTGACCTCTTTCACCACCGGAACCCAAGAGAAAGTTTTCCTGGGAGTTCTCTGCTTTTAACCCCCTGTGTTCTCAGAGGTGTATCCGTGTCCCCAGTGGCCACACCAGGTGCCAATATTCAAATCAGAGCACCTCTTGGTTTGACCACAGCATCCCAAAAAACTCACTTCCTTTTCAAACCAGGACAATGTTCAGTCAAATCTGCAGGTTGCATTCCCATGGTCTCATTTCCACCTCCACTGGGGCAGAGGCGTCTCTCCCTTGCGAAATCGTAACCCACGGGCAGGGTCCCTTCCCACCCCAACTGTTCCAGGATTTGGCCGGGGACTTGCTTCCATTTCCTCCCTCCCTCTGGTTCCAGATGAGAATGTGCTGGAAAATGTCCAGCAAAGCCACCTTTGCTGTGTGCTCTGGGAGCCCACAGAGCTGCTGGACCTTGTCCCCTGGCCCTGCACAGCTCCTTGGGAGGCACGGCAGGAGCAGCACCCTGGCAGCCTTGGGAATGCCCCTCTGGGATCCATGGCACACATTCCCAGGGGCTGGAATTCCAGTTCCCAGCCAGGAAAAGATGTTCCTGCCCTGGAAGGCAAAAGCTCTCAAGAAGGAGCCAAAAGCCAAGTGGAGCAAGATCTTACAGTGACATTTCACTGCCAGCCTTCATAACTTCACCCATGGTTGTTGTAGCTCCTGGGTTGGGAATTAAATCAGGGCAGGGTCTTTGGTGGGAGCCGCCCTGGGTCAAGGGAGACACTGAGAGAGAAACAGAGCAGGCAAAGAGAGTCAGGAGAGAAAGGAGGGCACAAACACAATCAGCTGAGAAGGTGGAACTCTGAAAAACAGAACTGGAACTGATGGAAAATGAATGGGGCAGAAATCATTAATTCTGGAAATTTTATTTACTATCAAAATAGATCCCACACACCCAGCCCCACATAATCCTGGTCCAACACTCTCAAATTTGGATCCCACTTCTCCCAATCTCCCTCTAACCCCATCTCACCCTGGACATTGTGGAATCAAGTAGATTTGTCATGGGACTGAGTGTTTCTTAGGTGGGAATAAGGCATTTTGACATGGATTGAGCCATTTTGGGGTAAGACTGAGTTGTGTTCAGTGAGTCATTTTCAGGTGACAGATCAATCCATCTTGACTTTTGGAGTGCAGAGATATGGAGAACACTCCCTGAAATCCCCCAAGAACCCACAAATCCTACAGAACATGTCCCCAAACCATAAATTCCACCTGAAATAGCTGTGAAATGGTGAAACTTTTTACATCCTTGATCAATTACTTTCTTTTTAGCCCTAGGTGTTTTTCATGTGTTTTTAAGTGATAAAAATGAATCAAGAGCAACCTGGGGCCAAACCAAAAGGATAACCAGCCAGGTGTCCTCCCAGTGCAGATCACTGGGAATGTGGGGCACCAGGGCTCTGAGCAATGTGGATGCTTCCAAGGGGAATGAAGCTGGAGCAGTGCATGAAGGTGTTCCTGCAGCTGGGGCATTTGCAGGGCTCCCCTCACCGGTGCCTCTGTTGGTGTTTGGTCAAGTGAGAGCTGTTGGTGAAGCTCTTCCCACACTGGGAAGACTTGTAGGGCCTCTCCCCAGTGTGGATGCTTGACGAGGTTGGAGTTGTGCTTGAAACCCTTCCCGCAGTCTGGAGAGCAGAAGGGCCTTTCCTCGGAGTGAATCCGCTGATGCTGGAGGAGATTGGAGCTGGTCTGAAACCTCTTCGTACACTGGGGACACAGGTAGGGCCTCTCCCCTGTGTGGATGCACAGGTGGATGACAAGCTTGGAGTTGCGATTGAAGCCTTTTCCACAGTCAGGGCAATGGAAGGGCCTCTCCACTGTGTGAATCCACCAGTGGTTGATGAGGGCTGAGCTGCAGCTGAAGCCCTTCCCACACTCCCCACACTCGTAGGGCCATTCCCCAGTGTGGATCATCTGGTGGCTGATCAGGGTGCTGCTCTGCCTGAAGCTCTTCCCACACTCCAAGCACTTGTGGGGCTTCTCCCCATCATGAAGCTGCTCATGGACCACCAGCTCTGAGCTCTGGCTGAAGCTCTGTCCACCTTCCTGGCTCAGGGTGGGTCTTTCCTCCTCAGAGCACCCTGGGCTGGGTTTGGAGCCCCTCCTCCTGTGGGATCTCTGGGGATTTTCCTCCCTGTTGGATTCCTGTGCCATGGAGTTGCTCAAAACAGCCTCTTCCACGAGGTTCTGCTGTGGGGATTTGTCCTCCCTGGTCTCCATCCTCAGCTCCTTCCCTGGGGAGGAAGGACAAGGAGAGGATGGGATTTGCCTCCGTGCCAGAGGGAAGGGGAAGGAGATCCCCCCAGTGCATCCCCAGCAGGACGGGGTTGGCAGCAGGGTTGTCCTGCAGCCAGGGGCCATGCTGGGCTGGGAGATGGAGCAGGAGAGAGGGGAAAGGGGCACTGACTTCCTCCTCACCTGCCTGGGTGTCCCAAGGCTCCTTCCTCTTCCTCGCAGCCTCCTCCTCCATCCCATCAAGATTTGGGAATGGGAAATGGGAAATCCTGGTTTTGCTGTGCTGGGCTGGGAAATGGAGCAGGAGAGGGGGAAAGAGGCACATTGTCCTTTGTACTGGTTTCCTTGCAGCCTTGTCAAACCTGGGGAATGGGAAATCTAAAAAACAAAGGGTCAGAATTACAAATTAATTTAATAAGAAAATGAAGATCAAGGCAATGCTACAGAAACACTGCCTTAAACTGACAGAGTCAGGATATAACCTGACACCCTGTTGGTCAGGGTGGTGGCAGCAGTCCCATTAAATGGTGGCTGCAGTCCTGTTGGAGTGATGAACGTGATTCTGTCACAGCAGTGATCCTGTAGAAGGGTCTGGTCTTCCTCTGGAGGTCCAGTGGTGGTTCTGGAGCTCTTGTCCTCTGGGAATCCAGCAGGCAAGCTGCTCCTGGTGTTGCAAGGCTCAGCTTATATCCAGGTAGGAATGCTTGGATCCTCCCCCTGGGCGGAGCATCCCACAATGGGATGATGGAATTTGATCAGTCCTGCAGTGACACTCAATGGCCCATTCCCAGAAGATATCTCCCCCTGGGCGTTATCAGGGCTGAGGCATGGAAGAGATAAAGAACACTGCCCCACCTGTTGATAGCAGTTGATGAAGATGGGGATTGAAAACATGCATTTGGTTCCATCTTCCATTGCAACCTGAAACAGTGGGGTAATCCCCTGCTCAGGGGGTGAACACCACCCCCTTACCCAAACTGGCTCAGGTGTAAAACCCCCACCCCTGGGAAGGCCACACACACAGGGGACAATGTCACACTTGGCCTGCCCCAGGGGAGGTCTCTGTCCCTGTCACTCCCTTGCTCTCCCCCTTTTTCTTTCTTTCCATCTCTCTCCCTACCTCACAATTCCTGTTCAATAAAATCCACTTTGGATTTGGTCTCGTTAGCACCTCAATTGGGGCAGAGGAATCTGTCTAACAATTTTATTTGCCAGTTTGTGACATTATTTTGGCAGAGTGAGTTCAGGGCACTGTTGTCTGACCCCAAGTGCCTTTGACAACAGCATGGTTCCCTCCTCTGAGGAGGTTGTGGTTCTTTCTGGAGGAACTCTTGGAAACTTGGACACAGCTTCGTCTGAGGACTTTATGGGAGAATTGATGAAAAAATGGCCACTGTGGGTGGCCAGTGAAGAAAAAAATATTTTGCTGTCCTTCCTTGAAAAGTTTGTTAAAATCACTGGAGGAGAGGGAGCAAATTATATCAGATAGACTGATAAAGTTCATTTAGTCCAAGGTGAGGAACACAAGGCTGCTGAATGTCCCACAAGAAGCCCAGCTCAAGTAGCCAAATTCCCAAATAACTCAGCCAGGGCTCTCCGGGAGGATTTTTGGAGAGTGTTCGGAGCCGGCAGATCCCGGACTCGAGCCCCAGATATCTCCGGCTCCCTCAGAGGAGCTTTTTCGGGGACAGGAGCCACCGACGCCCCTCGGGAGGGTCCCGGGGGCTCCACGTGGGGATGGCCCGGTACCGACGGGCGGGACATTGGTTTTGGGGATCCCCGTGAGAGCCGGGCTGTGGAACGGGGACCCCCGGGGCGGGAGAGGGGAAGGGGCGATAGCGGAGCTGGGGACCCCCGGCAGCCCGGAGATGAGGCGGGGGCGGGACCCCTGACCCTGACAGGGCCGTGTCCTGGGGTGACTTCATGATGCTCGTACCCCATCGGTCCGTTTAGCCCAGAAATGAGTTCTGCACCTTTAAGGCCGGTTCTGAGAGCGAAGGGGAGGAGGAAGAAGCTGCAGTTTGTTTCCATACACTGCACTCACTCCTCCACATTCCGGCTCCTGGATGGATCCACAGCAAGACATAGCTCTCCTTTTGCTTTTTAGTTAGTTTTAGCTCTCTGAGGAAGAGAAGTTCCCCAAATGTTGTTTTTCTTTTTCTTTGGTGCTGTTTAAACCTGCTCTAAACTCAACACCCAGAACACCACCGGCAGCTTGCACCTGTTGCCCACCTGGCTGAGCCTGGGCCTCGGCATATCCAGCACTGGAGGGACTGATAAGAGACTGATAAGAGACTGATAAGAGACTGAGTGACCCGAGCTACAGCCCAAGGAGGGACTTGCGGAGTTTCTCATCTATTTTGGAGTAGCAGGAGGTTTTATTCCTTAATATTGTTCAATTTTAGTACTCTTAATACTTTGTCTGGTAAATAAAAGTTTTTCCACTTTTCTCCAAGGAAATATTTTCCCCAAACTGGCCGAGTGTCCAGCTGCTGAATCTGCATTCTAGAGGAAATTAGTTTTGCAGGTTTTCAAAACAAATTTGCCCTAAACCAGGACAGGGTGGTGGGAAGAAGGGGAACCCCAAGTGGCTGGATTGAGGGAGGCTGGAGGGGGACCCTGGGACCCCAAAATCCCAAAGAATCCAAAAGCAGGACTGTCCTGGGTTGACTATATGATGCTTTTATCCCCAAATCGTCTCATTGGTTTTATGCTGAATAATAATAAGTTTTGCACCTTTAAGACTTGTTTGCAGAGAGTGAAAGGGGGGGGAGAGAAGAATCGCACAGTTCTTTTTTTTCTTAAACTCTCAGACATTGCACGCATTACTCCCCGCATTCCTGCTCCAGGTCTGTGTTGTCTGCAGACAGACAGACGGCAGGACAGAGAAGCTCTCCTTTTGCTTTTGGTTGAGTTCTAGCTGGCTGAGGCAAAGAAGAGTCCCTGGACTGTGGTTTTTCTTTTCCTTTTCTTTGGACCTCTTGGAACCTGCTCTGGACTGAACACCCAGGGGAGCACCGGCAGCTCACACCTGTGGCCCACGGGGGCCGGCGGGCAGCCTGGCCTGTGAGAATTCCAGCACCAGAAGGACTGATAAGAGACTGAGTGAGCTGGGCTGCAACCCGGGGGGTTTTCTCAGTTGGTCATCTCTTTTAGAGTGGCAAGGGGTTTTATTGTTTTAATATTGTTAGGTTCTATTGTTTAATAAACAGCTTTTTTCCACTTTTCTTCAAGGAGGTATTTTCTCCCGGACTGGTTGTGGGGGGGAGGGGCCGATTGAATTTATCCTCCTACTAGAGCCCCTCTGGGGACTCTCTCTCTCTCTCCCAAAATTTTGCTCTAAACCAAGACAGATACACTTCTTGGCGCCCAACTCGTGGCCAGAGAAAGTGGAAAAAAAGCTTATTGTGTATTGCGTTGATTGTGCTCACTAGCTAGTGAGTTAAAGCAGTCAATAGCCATGCTGCTGGAATTCGTAACATCTCTTGCGGTGGAGACCTTCATGTGGTTCTGGTCTCTAGACCTTTCTGAGGTTTCGATACCATTCTGGTCACTCGGATTATTGTCCATATACGTAATTCTTACGGTAGACGGGCACGGATTGGGTAGCTCTTGTGCTGGCCTTGGTGATAATGATTTATAGGGCATTTATAAAGATGCTGGCGTCTGTTTACGATATGTTTCGTCCTACCCTGCCTCCCAGTTCAGTAGTATGTTTTTGGGAATTTATTAGTAATTGCACCGAGTTTGTTAGAGGAGGAGCTGAGAATAAGGCTTTCCAGCCTTTCTTTTCCTTCTTCTCCTTTGAAGCTGTTATGTCACTGTTTGAGAATGTTCAGTTTTCCCCTGAATGTTAAAGAGACCATCTTTCTGGTATTTAATCTGGTAGCCTTCCTCTATATAGTCTGGAGCTTCTCTAAAATGAAAGCTGAGATATCCAGAAGAGTTGGTGAGACCCCTGACCCAGAAGCAGATGCAGGCGTGGAAAATCCTGAGTGGTGTGGAGAATGGGAAAATATAGGCCAAACCCTGAAGGAATTTTCTGATCCTCTAGGCTGGGATTTTCCACGGGAACAAATTCAGAACCCAGCTGAGGTGGGGAAATACCTAAAGGGAGAAGTGCCATGACGATTCGAACGAGAAAAGGCTAATTGCAATAAGCTGGGCCCTGGCCTATGCTTATCGCACTCTGTTAGATACTGTAGGGCAGCAGACAGAAGCAGCGGGGCAGGGAGATAAACCAGCTATCCCAGTCACTCAGGCTGCAGCCAGCACGCCAGGCTCGAAGCCAGCTGCCAAACCAGATAGTGAGCCAAAGCCAGCAGCCAAACCAATGGCTGTTGCTACCAGTACTAGAAGCGGGAAATGCACGGACAAAACCAACCAACCAGCAGATGATGAGGATGATGATACAGGAGAAGGAACCTCAACACCTCCCGACATAAAATCAGGAGTCAAAGCAGCAGGTGCAAGATGCGATGCAAATATTGAGTCCTTTTCCCTGAAGGACCTTCGTGGACTATGGAAGGATTACACCCGACAACCTGATGAATCCATAATTAGTTGGTTAGTCCGTCTCTGGGATGCTGCAGGTGAGGCCACAATTCTAGACGGCACTGAAGCGAGGCATTTGGGATCCCTGTCACAGGACCCTGTCATTGATCAAGGAATGATGAGGGGGCTAATCCACAGAGCCTCTGGGCACAGGTCTTGGAAAGTGTTGCACAAAGATACCTGTGTGCAGATGATCTTTATATGCAACAAACACAGTGGAAGACCATAGAGCAAGGGATCCAACGCCTAAGAGAAATGGCAGTGGCAGAGATTATCTTCTCAGATGATGTAACAACTAGGAACCCAGACTTGATACCATGCACGTCTGTGATGTGGCGAAAACTTGTGCGACTTGGGCCACATGAATATGCTTCTGCCCTAGCCATAATGAAGAGATGAGAGGGATGAGACTGTACTGGATATGGCAAGGAAGCTCCGGCATATGCAGACGCTGTGCATGGCCCAACACATGCCAGAATCTCAGCAGTAGAATCACGTCTGCAGAAATTAGAGGACAAGATAGAGGAGAACCACAAGAAGCTCAGAGAGGAGATTAAAGAAGACCTTCTCCAAATCTCGGCGGTACAGATCAGAGGTTCTGGTATCCAAGGCAGGCGTTTCCCCAGATGGCGAGAAGAAGGTACACCCCACGAGCTGAGTTGTGGTTCTACCTGCGTGAGTGTGGAGAAAACATGAGGAAGTGGGATGGACAACCTACTGCTGTTCTGGCACGACGGGTGCGTGAATTGAAGGAAGACAGGGCTGAGAGAGAGGGAATTCCACCAAAAGAAAAGCAGCTCCAGTTGCCCGTGGCCGAATTGCCAGGTATGATGATGATGACATGTCGATCCCCTTGAAGGAACATCCAAGTCATATGCCCAGGGAAAGAAGGATAACCAGACTTAGAGGGCCCTGCCTCTAGCCAGGTAGAGGCCAGGGAAAATCGTGTTTTCTGGTCTGTGTGGATTCGTTGGCCTGGCACATCGGAACCACAAGAGTATAAAGCTTTGGTTGATACTGGTGCACAATGTACATTAATTCCATCAAGACATGTGGGGACAGAGTCTGTTTCTATTGTTGGCGTGACAGGGGGATCCCAGGATTTCACTTTGGTGGAAGCTGAGGTGAGCCTGACTGGAAATAGTGGAAGAAAAACACCCTATTGTGACTGGCCCAGGGCCCCATGCATTTTAGGCATGGACTTCCTCAAAGTGGGTATTTCAAAGACCCAAAGGGACTCAGGTGGGCATTTGGAATAGCTGCTGTAGAGAGAGAGGGTGTCAAAGCAGTTGAACAGTTTGCCTGGACTGTCAGAAAACCCATCTGCAGTAGGACTCCTGAAGGTGGAAGAGCAACAGTACCGATTGCCACCTCAACAGTGCACCACCGACAGTACGAACAGGAGATGCTGTGATCCCCCCATCCCACAAAATGATCCGTGAGCTGGAGAGCCAAGGGTGGTTAGCAAGAACCCCACTCACCCTTCAACAGCCCCATTTGGCCTGTGCGTAAATCTGAAGGAGAATGGAGATTGACTGTGGACTACCGTGCATTGAATGAAGTGACTCCCACCGCTGGCGCTGCTGTGCGGACATGCTGGAACTCCAGTGCAGGCTGGAGTCCAAGGCAGCAAGTGGTACGCCACTATTGACATTGCCAATGCATTTTCTCCATTCCTTTGGCAGCAGAATGCAGGCCCCAGTTTGCTTTCACCTGGAGGGGCGTGCAGTACACCTGGAACCGGCCCAGGGGTGGAAACACAGCCCACCATCTGCCATGGACTGATCCAGACTGCCACTGGAAAGGGTGAGGCTCCAGAACATCTGCAATATATTGATGACATCATTGTGTGGGGAAGACAGCAGCAGAGATGTTTGAGAAAGGGAGAAAATCATCCAAGATTCTCCTAAAAAGCTGGCTTCATATAAGAAACAAAGTCAAAGGGACCTGCTGAAGAAGATCCTGTTTCTGGGGTGAAGTGGCAAGACAGGCAGTCAGATTCCTACTGATGTCATCAACAAGATCACAGCAATGTCTCCACCATCCAGCAAAGAAAGAAACACAAGCTTTCCTAGGTGCCATAGGTTTTGGAGGGATGCATATTCGAGTACAGTCAGATCGTGAGCCCTCTCTACCACAAGTACCCGCAAGAAAGAACCCTTTCCACTGGGGCCCAGAGCAGCAACAAGCCTTTGCACAAATCAAGCAGGAGATTGCCCATGCACGGTAGCCCTTGGCAGTCAGGACGGGACCAGAGGTGAAGAACGTGCTCTACTCTGCAGCCGGGAACCATGGCTTGTCCTGGAGCAGCACGGCAGAGGTGCCTGGGGAGACTCGAGGCTGACCACTGGGATTTTGGAGTCAAAGCTACAGAGGGTCTGAAGCCAACCTCTCCAACAGAGAAAGAAATCTTGGCTGCCTATGTGAGTCCAGGCTGCCTCAGAGGTAATAGGCACAGAAGCACAACTCCTCCTGGCACCCCCGACTGCCCAGTGCTTCCAGGGTGGATGTTCATAAAGGTTCCCTCTACGCACCATGCCGCAGCACCACATGGAGCAAATGGATTGCTGTTATCACACAAGCGGCGCCCGTGGTAAAACCTGAATCGCCCTGGGTTCTGGAAATAATCCCACAAACTGGCCGGAAGGTGAAAATTTTGGTCTCACTGATGAAGAGGAACAAGAGTGACACGGGCTGAAGAAGCTCCACCATACAACCAGCTGCCAGCAGAAGATTACACGATACGCTCTTTTACTGATGGTTCTTGCGCATTGTGGGAATGAACCGGAAGTGGAAAGCAACTGTATGGAGCCCACACGACAAGTTGCACAAGCTACCGATGGAGAAGGTGGATCAAGCCAGCTTGCTGAACTCAAAGCTGTTCAGCTGGCCTGAACATTGCCCCAATGGCTTAGCTTTCCTGATTCATGGATGATACTCTGTGGGATGTGAAGTGGAAAAAGGCCTTCGGCAGCATGGAAAATAGATCTGGGCTTCCCTTTGATGAATGAAGACCATTGCATGGGTGAAGAATAATTCGTGCCCAGCCGGTACCAAATAATGGAAACGAACCGACAGGGCTAAATTATTCAAACTTGGCAACATTCCTTCGACCAGGCCCATGACCTCAGGTCATCAGGGCAGAATACCACTATAAACCTGTGAACCGAGGGTGATTCAACTCATAAGACAAACGGCTACTCAGGAATTATCCATGACTGTGAGGAACATGTGCTGCCCATCCAAACAAGGCCCAGCGTTGGCCCCTCTGGTGTGGTGGTGGAGGCCAGTACAAGTATGGGAGGAGGCTGGCCGGGGTGGGCTTTGGGCAGCCCGGGGCCAGCTGATGCTGACCATGGTGGAAACCACCACTGGATGAAGTTTGGAAACCTGCCTGTGCCTCCCATGCGCGCCTGCGTGGCTCATACCTGGGCCTGGAAAAACAAAAATTTGCAGGTGTGGTACCCTGGGGGTTGAGGTCAGACAAGCGAGGACTGTTTGGGAACAGCCTTATCAGCACTTGGGCTGGGGAACGTGGTATTGGTGGGTGTACCATATCCCCTACCATGCATCAGCTGCGGGCAAAGTGGAGGTACAGGACTGTTAAAAACCACATTGAAAGCATTAGGTAGGGGATGTTTAAAAACTGGGAGCAGCATCTGGCAAAGGCCACCTGGGTGCGTTAATGCCGAGGCTCTACGCAGCAAGAGTGGGCCTGCCCAATCTGAGAGTCTTTGCATAGAGTAGATGGAGACAAAAGTCCCAGTGGTACATGTCAGAGGTTTGTTGGGGAAGACAGTTTGGATTAATTCTGCCTCGAATACGAACGAACCATTAAATTGGGGTTGTTTTGCTCAGGGACCAGGTTACACATGGTGGATAATGCAAAGAGATGGGAGAACACGTGTGTACCTCAGGGAGATCACGTTGTTGGTGAGACCTATGTGTAAATATCACTGTTGCTGAATGCTGTTACCGGCCCAATCTGTGTATGGCTGTACTGTGGATATGTATAATGTTTGTAGGGGTTAAATTTTATATTTAGTTTAGTAAGCAGGCGATATGAGGGATAAAGGGGTGGAATGTCCTGGGTTTACTATATGATGCTTTTATCCCAAAATAATACCATTTGGTTTTATGCTGAATAATAATAAGTTTTTGCACCTTTAAGACTTGTTGCAGAGAGGTGAAAGGGAGAGAATGCAGCACAGTTTCTTTTTTCTTCCATTTCAGACATTTTTACGTACTCCCCGCATTCCTCTGCTCCAAGACTGTATTTGTCTACCCAGACAGAACAAGCGGCAAGACAGAAGCTCTCTTTTGCTTTTAGTTAGCGGATTTTTAGCTGGCTGAGGCAAAGAAGAGTCCCTGGACTGTGGTTCTTCTTTTCGGAGTTAGAGGCTGATCTCTCCATGACAATCATCACCCAATCCCCAGGATTAATATTATGGATTCTGAAAATCAGGGGGTAGTTTGGGGGTTACTTTTGTCTTAGCCCTTCTAAGGCTTGTGCTATAGACATCACTTATTTCTTGGCATTGGCTTCCCCTTCCTCATAGGTGGCACCTTCTGGGGTGAGGTCAGGAAGGGTAACCCCAACATCGTTTCATAGGGTGACACCCCCAGATCTGACTGGGGTTGGGTTCCAATTCTTAATAAGGCCAAAGGGAGACATTTTATCCATGACATTCGGGTTTCAATCATTAGCTTAACTAGAGCTCTTTTAAGAGTTTGCTTCATTCTCTCAACCCGACCAGAACTCTGTGGATGCCATGGAGTGTGTAATTCCCATTTTACTCCCAGGGTCTGAACAACTTTCTGCAATATCTTTGATGTGAAATGAGTTCCCCAGTGTGAATCAATCCTGTTTGCCATCCCATATTGTGGAATGATTGATTCTAGAAGTGTTTTACTAACAACATTGGCATTGGCTTTCACAGTGGGTACCACCTCTACCCAATGAGTCACGTGATCTACTATCACTGGCAAAAACTTCCACCATTGTACATGGGGAAGCTCAGTAAAGTCCACTTGGATGCTTTGGAAGGGCCGTAAGGCAGTTCTCACCCTCCCCTGGGTGTTTTCCTCATGATTTCTTTTTCACTTGTTGACATATCACACACTGTTCAGTTACTTGCTTAGCTATTCTGAAAATTCCTTTGCATCCCAAATCCCCCAGAAATTGATCACTTAGCATTTGTGTACCCAAATGTGCTGTTCCATGTATGCCTTCTAGCATTTTCTTGGCAAGGGGTTTATTCAACATTTGCCTCCCATCTGCTAATCTCCACTTCCCTTCGTTATCCATCTTGGCTCCTATTTTAAGGAGTTCTTCCTCTTCTGTCCCACTGAATACAAGGACTTTTTGCATTTCTCTCATGGGGTTTAATACCATTATTTGTTTTTCTGTCTCTCATTCACTTGCATTTTTAACTTCTAAATCTCCTAAATTGTTCTGTCACACCTCCTGAGTCACCACTTTTTGGTGTCCTTTAACATATACCACTGCTACTTTTTCTGGTAATTGTAATGTTTCTAGCACTTCTAAAATAAGTTTTTCATGAATCAGTCCCTTTCCCTTTGAATTTATTGGGCCCCTCTCTTCCCATATTTTTCCAAAGGTATGCACTATTCCAAAAGCGTATTTTGAGTCCTGTATATGTTGTTCCCCTTTTCTGCGCTAATATTTCCAGAGCTCGTTTTAGGGCATACAACTCACACCTTGGGCTGACCAGTTGGAAGGTAACTTTCTCTTTCTATGGCTACCAACCCTTCATGCACTACAGCGTACCCCGATACCCTGTGCCCCTTTATTACCTGTGAAGATCCATTGATGTACAATTGTTTTCCACCTTGGAGTGGTTGATCTGTTAGGTTCTCTCTTAATTTAGTTTGATAGTTTATAACCTCTAGGCAATTATGTATAAGTTCCTCACCTGGTTCTCCATACAAAAACTGGGCAGGGTTGAGTTGGTTACTCACAATTAGGTCTAAATCATTATCTATTAAGATCGTTTCATAATAAACCATACAGGAATCAGTGAACCATTTCTCAGTCTTTTGGCTTAGTATGCTTCTAACTGAGTGTGGGGTATAGATTTTCAATTTTCCCCTAAAGGTTAATGTCTTGGTTTGAAAAGACAGGTGTCCTCAGGGAAGGCAGGAGCCTCCCTCTGAATTATTATAATTTTGAAATTAAGGGGGTCTTTCAGGCAAAGATATGGGAGCAGGAATAACAGTTCTTTATTAGGGAAGAAAATTAAACAAATAAACAATGCAGTAATACAAAACAACACTGACAGAGTCAGATACAACCTGACACCCTGTTGGTCAGGGTGTTGGTAGCAGTCCAATTGAAATGGTGGCTGCAGTCCTCCTGGAGTGGCAGATGTGGTTGAAGCAGTGATCCTGTAGAAGGGTGTGGTCTTCCCCTGAATATCCAGTGGTGGCGTAGATAGGCCTGGTCTTCCTCTGGGAATCCAGTGGAAAAGGCTGTTCTGGTGTCTCAAAATCTCAGATTTTATCCAGGACGGAATGCTTGGCTCCTCCCTCTGGGCAGAGCATCTCACAATGGGATGCTGTAATTTTGATCAGTCATGCAGTGACACTCAATAGCCCATTAACAGCAGATGTCTCCCCAGAGGGAGGACTGGTTTGTGGAAGAGATAAAGAAACCTGCCCAATTCACAGAAGATAACTGCCACACCCCCAACAGATGGGAATACAACACACACATTGCCTTGCAATCCAGGACATTATCCACTCCTTATTCTATTTCCATCTGCATCACAATTAAACCTTACATGCAGCTCTCACTTAAGACTGGGTTTCCCTGTGGTACACAATGGCTTTCTCCATCTTTCTGCATTACCCACCAAGTGTAACCAGGTCCTTGAACAAAAACAATCCCACAGATGGGTTTGTCTTTGCCTGAGGTGGGATTAATCCAAACAGTCTTTCCTAAAACACCTTTCATGTGTACAACAGGGACTTTATGTCCATCCACTGTGTGCAGGGGCTCAGACTGGGCAGGACCAGCTCAATTGATGGACCCTCTGGTGTTGACCATCCAGGTGGCTTTTGCTAAGTTCACTTCCCAGTTTCTAAAAGCTTCCCTGCCAGTTGCCTTCAGGGTAGTCTTAAGTAGTCCATTGCACTGTTCAACTTTCCCGGCAGCTGGTGCGTGTCACTGTTTGATGCTGGCGCAATGCCAGTGCCCCCATGAAAATACACTCTCCCTGGTGTCTGCTGTGAGATGTGACCAGGAATAGAGCAAAGCAGGCTCCAACTTAGGAATAAAGAAGAGAAAACATTATTAACCTACAACTATATGTAAAAAGAAACACACAGAAAGAATGAAAACCTCCCAAAAACATTCCTCCTCCCCCCACCAAATTTCCAATACATCCATCCCTCAGAACACCAACTCTCAGTCCATCACCACCCTTTAGATAATTAATTCTCAGTTCATCAAGGAGAGAGGAGTCCCTCTTGTGCCACAGGGTTCCCCTGGAAACACAGTTGAAACCTCTTCTGTTTCTGTGTCACACGTGGCACTGCCGTCATGACATCTTCCTTCCATGCCCAGAGCTCTCACCACTGTGCATGGACCAGAGCTGCTTCTAGGGTCTTCCTTTTAAGGGTGTTTTGTCCAGTTCCAAAAAAAGCACAGTCTCTCACTTTTGGGACACCTGTCCCCCCCAAATTCACCCCCTGGGGACGAGGGGTCTCAAGAACAGAGACCTTCTCCTCCACTGAAGATCAAGGGCACCAACCACCCTCCTCGCCTGTCATTTCTGTTCATGCACTCCTTCACATAAAAACACTAAACTCTCTTGGCTCCGAGCCATTGCCTCCCCCTAGATGCAGTCTCTGTGTCACAGGAAAAATGGTTCTGTCCATGGCTATACAAGAGAAGTCCAGCCAAAGGCCACTCCACCACCTCCTCGCACCTAAGATTCTTCTCAACTTCTCTCGTGGCCCATTTCCTCTTATCTCATCTCTATCTCTCTTCTCATTCAGATCCAGGAGGATTAGCATTTGTAAGGTTTCCATCATCCAAGGAAAGGGTTAAAAATCTCAGTCTCTGCCTGTCCAGAACTCCCATGGCTGTCCTGCCAGGCACCTTCTCGCTGCACCCTCCTTCTCTGTCTCCACCGGCCGTGCTGCCAACACAAGATATGAAATTTCAAGGTGGCACAAGCACCAGCACAGGCTCTCTCTCTCTCTCTCTCTCTCTGGGGGCTGCCCGATGCCTCTCCAATGTTCCTCCACCCTTCCATCCTGCAGGGGCCTTCACCTCCCTCTCTGTCCAGGGCCCCAGCCTACCTCACCTGGCCGCATGGCTTCCCTCCCCCTGCCCAGCCGCAGCAGCTCTGACCTCTTTCACCACCGAACCCAAGAGAAAGTTTCCCTGGGAGGTCTCTGCTTTTAACCCCCTGTGTTCTCAGAGGCGTATCCATGTCCCCAGTGGCCACACCAGGTGCCAATATTCAAATCAGAGCACCTCTTGGTTTGACCACAGCATCCCAAAAAACTCACTTCCTTTTCAAACCAGGACAATGTTCAGTCAAATCTGCAGGTTGCATTCCCATGGTCTCATTTCCACCTCCACTGGGGCAGAGGCGTCTCTCCCTTGCGAAATCGTCACCCACGGGCAGGGTCTCTTCCCACCCCAACTGTTCCAGGATTTGGCCGGGGACTCGCTTCCATTTCCTCCCTCCCTCTGGTTCCAGATGAGAATGTGCTGGAAAATGTCCAGCAAAGCCGCCTTTGCTGTGTGCTCTGGGAGCCCACAGAGCTGCTGGACCTTGTCCCCTGGCCCTGCACAGCTCCTTGGGAGGCACGGCAGGAGCAGCACCCTGGCAGCCTCGGGAATGCCCCTCTGGCATCCATGGCACACATTCCCAGGGTCTGGAATTCCAGTTCCCAGCCAGGAAAAGATGTTCCTGCCCTGGAAGGCAAAGCTCACAAGAGGGAGCCAAAAGCCAAGTGGAGCAAGATCTTACAGTGACATTTCACTGCCAGCCTTCATAACTTCACCCATGGTTGTTGTAGCTCGTGGGTTGGGAATTAAATCAGGGCAGGGTCTTTGGTGGGAGCCGCCCTGGGTCAAGGGAGACACTGAGAGAGAAACAGAGCAGGCAAAGAGAGTCGGGAGAGAAAGGAGGGCACAAACACAATCAGCTGAGAAGGTGGAACTCTGAAAAACAGAACTGGAACTGATGGAAAATGAATGGTCCAGAAATCATTAATTCTGGAAATTTTATTTACTATCAAAATACATCCCACACACCCAGCCCCACATACTCCTGGTCCAACACTCTCAAATTTGGATCCCACTTCTCCCAATCTCCCTGTAACCCCATCTCACCCTGGACATTGTAGAATCAAGTAGATTTGTCATGGGACTGAGTTTTTCTTAGGTGGGAATAAGGCATTTTGACGTGGATTGAGCCATTTTGGGGTAAGACTGAGTTGTGTTCAATGAGTCATTTTCAGGTGACAGATCAATCCATCTTGACTTTTGGAGTGCAGAGATATGGAGAACACTCCCTGAAATCCCCCAAGAACCCACAAATCCTACAGAACATGTCCCCAAAACCATAAATTCCACCTGAAATAGCTGTGAAATGGTGAAACTTTTTACATCCTTGATCAATTACTTTCTTTTTAGTCCTAGATGTTTTCATGTGTTTTTAAGTGATAAAAATCAATCAAGAGCAACCTGGGGCCAAACCAAAAGGATAACCAGCCAGGTGTCCTCCCAGTGCAGATCACTGGGAACGTGGGGCACCAGGGCTCTGAGCAATGTGGATCCTTCCAAGGAGAATGAAGCTGGAGCAGTGCATGAAGGTGTTCCTGCAGCTGGGGCATTTGCAGGGCTCCCCTCACCGGTGTCTCTGTTGGTGTTTGGTCAAGTGAGAGCTCTGGGTGAAGCTCTTCCCACACTGGGGACACTCGTAGGGCCTCTCCCCTGTGTGGATGCACCAGTGCTTGACGAGGTTGGAGCTGTGCTTGAAGCCCTTCCCACAGTCTGGAGAGCAGAAGGGCCTTTCCTTGGAGTAAATCTGCTGATGCTGGAGGAGATTGGAGCTGGTCTGAAACCTCTTCCCACACTGGGGGCACTCGTAGGGCCTCTCCTCTGTGTGGATGCGCCGGTGGATGACAAGCTTGGAGTTGCGATTGAAGCCCTTCCAGCAGTCAGGGCAGTGGAAGGGCCTCTCCTCTGTGTGAATCTGCCGATGGTTGATGAGGGCAGAGCTGCAGCTGAAGCCCTTCCCACACTCCCCACACTCGTAGGGCCATTCCCCAGTGTGGATCATCTGGTGGCGGATCAGGGCGCTGCTCTGCCTGAAGTTCTTCCCACACTCCAAGCACCTGTGGGGCTTCTTCCCATCATGAAGCTGCTCCTGGGCCACCAGCTCTGAGCTCTGGCTGAAGCTCTGTCCACCTTCCTGGCTCAGGGTGGGTCTTTCCTCCTCAGAGCACCCTGGGCTGGCTTTGGAGCCCCTCCTCCTGCAGGATCTCTGAGGATTTTCCTCCCTGTTAGATTCTTGTGCCATGGAGTTGCTCAAAACAGCCTCTTCCACAAGGTTCTGCCATGGGGATTTGTTCTCTCTGGTCTCCATCCTCAGCTCCTTCCCTGGGGCAGGAAGGACAAGGAGAGGATGGGATTTGCCTCCGTGCCAGAGGGAAGGGGAAGGAGATCCCCCCAGTGCATCCCCAGCAGGACGGGGTTGGCAGCAGGGTTGTCCTGCAGCCGGGGGCCGTGCTGGGCTGGGAGATGGAGCAGGAGAGAGGGGGAAAGGGGCACTGACTTCCTCCTCCCCTGCCTGGGTGTCCCAAGGCTCCTTCCTCTTCCTCGCAGACTCCTCCTCCATCCCATCAAGATTTGGGAATGGGAAATCCTCTTCTGGGAGGAAAACAAAGGATGCGCACATTGTCTGTTGTTCCAGGTGCTGTGCTGGGCTGGGAGATGGAGCAGGAGAGAGGGGGAAAGAGGCACTGACTTCCTCCTCACCTGCTTGGGTGTCCCAGGTCTCCTTCCTCTTCCTTGCAGCCTTGTCCTCCATCCAATCAAGATTTGGGAATGGGAAATCCTCTTCTGGGAAGAAAACAAAGGGTACGCACATTGTCTTTTGTTCTGGTTTGAAGGCAAATCTGGGGGAGAGTCTAAGCCAGAATTGCAATTTAATAGGAAAATGAAGATCAAGGCAATGCTACAGAAACACTGCCTTAAACTGACAGAGTCAGGATATAACCTGACACCCTGTTGGTCAGGGTGGTGGCAGCAGTCCCATTAAATGGTGGCTGCAGTCCTGTTGGAGTGATGAACGTGATTCTGTCACAGCAGTGATCCTGTAGAAGGGTCTGGTCTTCCTCTGGAGGTCCAGTGGTGGTTCTGGAGCTCTTGTCCTCTGGGAATCCAGCAGGCAAGCTGCTCCTGGTGTTGCAAGGCTCAGCTTATATCCAGGTAGGAATGCTTGGATCCTCCCCCTGGGCGGAGCATCCCACAATGGGATGATGGAATTTGATCAGTCCTGCAGTGACACTCAATGGCCCATTCCCAGAAGATATCTCCCCTGGAGGGCGTTATCAGGGCTGAGGCATGGAAGAGATAAAGAACACTGCCCCACCTGTTGATAGCAGTTGATGAAGATGGGGATTGAAAACATGCATTTGGTTCCATCTTCCATTGCAACCTGAAACAGTGGGGTAATCCCTGCTCAGGGGTGAACACCACCCCCTTACCCAAACTGGCTCAGGTGTAAAACCCCCACCCTGGGAAGGCCACACACACAGGGGACAATGTCACACTGGCCCTGCCCCAGGGGAGGTCTCTGTCCCTGTCACTCCCTTGCTCTCCCCCCTTTTCTCTTTCTTTCCATCTCTCTCTCTACCTCACATTTACTGTTCAATAAAATCCACTTTGGATTTGGTCTCATAAGCACCTTAATTGGGGCAGAGGAATCTGTCTAACAATTTTATTTGCCAGTTTGTGACATTATTTTGGCAGAGTGAGTTCAGGGCACTGTTGTCTGACCCCAAGTGCCTTTGACAACAGCATGGTTCCCTCCTCTGAGGAGGTTGTGGCTCTTTGTGGAGGAGCTCTTGGAAACTTGGGCACAGCTTCGTCTGAGTGACTTATGGGAGAAGTGATGTGAAAAATGGCCACTGTGGGTGGCCAGTTAAAAAGAAAATATTTTGTTGTCCTTCCTTGAAAAGTTTGTTAAAATCACTGGAGGAGAGGGAGCAAATTATATCAGATAGACTGATAAAGTTCATTTAGTCCAAGGTGAGGAACACAAGGCTGCTGAATGTCCCACAAGAAGCCCAGCTCAAGTAGCCAAATTCCCAAATAACTCCAGCCAGGGCTCTCCGGGAGGATATTTTTGGAGAGTGTTCGGAGCCGGCAGATCCCGGACTCGAGCCCCAGATATCTCCGGCTCCCTCAGAGGAGCTTTTTCGGGGGACAGGGAGCCCACGATCGCCCTCGGGAGGGTCCCGGGGCTCCACGTGGGATGGCCCGGTACCGACGGGGCGGGACATTGGTTTTGGGGATCCCCGTGAGAGCCGGGGCTGTGGAACGGGGACCCCGGGGCGGGAGAGGGGAAGGGGCGATAGCGGAGCTGGGGGACCCCGGCAGCCCGGAGATGAGGCGGGGACGGGACCCCCTGACCCTGACAGGGCCGTGTCCTGGGGTGACTTCATGATGCTCGTACCCCATCGGTCCGTTTAGCCCAGAAATGAGTTCTGCACCTTTAAGGCTGGTTCTGAGAGCGAAGGGGAGGAGGAAGAAGCTGCAGTTTGTTTCCATACACTGCACTCACTCCTCCACATTCCGGCTCCTGGATGGATCGACAGCAAGACATAGCTCTCCTTTGCTTTTAGTTAGTTTTTAGCTCTCTGAGGAAGAGAAGTTCCCCCAAATGTTGTTTTTCTTTTTCTTTGGTGCTGTTTAAACCTGCTCTAAACTCAACACCCAGAACACCACCGGCAGCTTGCACCTGTTGCCCACCTGGCTGAGCCTGGGCCTCGGCATATCCAGCACTGGAGGGACTGATAAGAGACTGATAAGAGACTGATAAGAGACTGAGTGACCCGAGCTACAGCCCAAGGAGGGACTTGCGGAGTTTCTCATCTATTTTGGAGTAGCAGGAGGTTTTATTCCTTAATATTGTTCAATTTTCGTGCTGCGAATACTTTGTCTGGTAAATAAAGTTTTTTCCACTTTTCTCCAAGGAAATATTTTCCCAAACTGGCCGAGTGTCCAGCTGCTGAATCTGCATTCTAGAGGAAATTAGTTTTGCAGGTTTTCAAACAAATTTGCCCTAAAACCAGGACAGGGTGGTGGGAAGAAGGGGGAACCCCAAGTGGCTGGATTGAGGGGAGGCTGGAGGGGGGGACCCTGGGACCCCAAAATCCCAAAGAATCCAAAAGCAGGACTGTCCTGGGTTGACTATATGATGCTTTTATCCCCAAATCGTCTCATTGGTTTATGCTGAATAATAATAAGTTTTGCACCTTTAAGACTTGTTGCAGAGAGTGAAAGGGGGAGAGAAGAATCGCACAGTTCTTTTTTTTCTTCGCTCAGACATTGCACGTACTCCCCGCATTCCTGCTCCAGGTCTGTGTTGTCTGCAGACAGACAGACGGCAGGACAGAGAGCTCTCCTTTTGCTTTTGGTTAGTTCTAGCTGGCTGAGGCAAAGAAGAGTCCCTGGACTGTGGTTTTTCTTTTCCTTTTCTTTGGACCTCTTGGAACCTGCTCTGGACTGAACACCCAGGGGAGCACCGGCAGCTCACACCTGTGGCCCACGGGGCCGGGCCGGGCCTGGCCTGTGACAATTCCAGCACCAGAAGGACTGATAACAGACTGAGTGAGCTGGGCTGCAACCCGGGGGGTTTTCTCAGTTGGTCATCTCTTTTAGAGTGGCAAGGGGTTTTATTGTTTTAATATTGTTAGGTTCTATTGTTTAATAAACAGCTTTTTTCCACTTTTCTTCAAGGAGGTATTTTCTCCCGGACTGGTTGTGGGGGGAGGGGCCGATTGAATTTATCCTCCTACTAGAGCCCCTCTGGGGACTCTCTCTCTCTCCCCAAATTTTGCTCTAAACCAAGACAGATACACTTCTTGGCGCCCAACTCGTGGCCAGAGAAAGTGGAAAAAAGCTTATTGTGTAAGTTGATTGTGCTCACTAGCTAGTGAGTTAAAGCAGTCAATAGCCATGCTGCTGGAATTCGTAACATCTCTTGCGGTGGAGACCTTCATGTGGTTCTGGTCTCTAGACCTTTCTGAGGTTTCGATACCATTCTGGTCACTCGGATTATTGTCCATAATACGTAATTCTTACGGTAGACGGGCACGGATTGGAGTAGCTCTTGTGCTGGCCTTGGTGATAATGATTTATAGGGCATTTATAAAGATGCTGGCGTCTGTTTACGATATGTTTCGTCCTACCCTGCCTCCCAGTTCCAGTAGTATGTTTTGGGAATTTATTAGTAATTGCACCGAGTTTGTTAGAGGAGGAGCTGAGAATAAGGCTTTCCAGCCTTTCTTTTCCTTCTTCTCCTTTGAAGCTGTTATGTCACTGTTTGAGAATGTTCAGTTTCCCCTGAATGTTAAAGAGACCATCTTTCTGGTATTTAATCTGGTAGCCTTCCTCTATATAGTCTGGAGCTTCTCTAAAATGAAAGCTGAGATATCCAGAAGAGTTGGTGAGACCCCTGACCCAGAAGCAGATGCAGGCGTGGAAAATCCTGAGTGGTGTGGAGAATGGGAAAATATAGGCCAAACCCTGAAGGAATTTTCTGATCCTCTAGGCTGGGATTTTCCACGGGAACAAATTCAGAACCCAGCTGAGGTGGGGAAATACCTAAAGGAGAAGTGCCATGACGATTCGAACGAGAAAAGGCTAATTGCAATAAGCTGGGCCCTGGCCTATGCTTATCGCACTCTGTTAGATACTGTAGGGCAGCAGACAGAAGCAGGGGGCAGGGAGATAAATCAGCTATCCCAGTCACTCAGGCTGCAGCCAGCACGCCAGGCTCGAAGCCAGCTGCCAAACCAGATAGTGAGCCAAAGCCAGCAGCCAAACCAATGGCTGTTGCTACCAGTACTAGAAGCAGGAAATGCACGGACAAAACCAACCGACCAGCAGATGATGAGGATGATGATACAGGAGAAGGAACCTCAACACCTCCCGACATAAAATCAGGAGTCAAAGCAGCAGGTGCAAGATGCGATGCAAATATTGAGTCCTTTTCCCTGAAGGACCTTCGTGGACTACGGAAGGATTACACCCGACAACCTGATGAATCCATAATTAGTTGGTTAGTCCGTCTCTGGGATGCTGCAGGTGAGGCCACAATTCTAGACGGCACTGAAGCGAGGCATTTGGGATCCCTGTCACAGGACCCTGTCATCGATCAAGGAATGATGAGGGGGGCTAATCCACAGAGCCTCTGGGCACGGGTCTTGGAAAGTGTTGCACAAAGATACCTGTGTGCAGATGATCTTTATATGCAACAAACACAGTGGAAGACCATAGAGCAAGGGATCCAACGCCTAAGAGAAATGGCAGTGGCAGAGATTATCTTCTCAGATGATGTAACAACTAGGAACCCAGACTTGGTACCATGCACGTCTGTGATGTGGCGAAAAACTTGTGCGACTTGGGCCACATGAATATGCTTCTGCCTTAGCCATAATGAAGAGGGATGAGAGGGATGAGACTGTGCTGGATATGGCAAGGAAGCTCCGAGCATATGCAGACGCTGTGCATGGCCCAACACATGCCAGAATCTCAGCAGTAGAATCACGTCTGCAGAAATTAGAGGACAAGATAGAGGAGAACCACAAGAAGCTCAGAGAGGAGATTAAAGAAGACCTTCTCCAAATCTTGGCGGTACAGATCAGAGGTTCTGGTATCCAAGGCAGACGTTTCCCAGATGGCGAGAGAAGGTACACCCCACGAGCTGAGTTGTGGTTCTACCTGCGTGATTGTGGAGAAAACATGAGGAAGTGGGATGGACAACCTACTGCTGTTCTGGCACGACGGGTGCGTGAATTGAAGGAAGACAGGGCTGAGAGAGGGAATTCCACCAAAAGAAAAGCAGCTCCAGTTGCCCGTGGCCGAATTGCCAGGTATGATGATGATGACATGTCCGATCCCCTTGAAGGAACATCCAAGTCATATGCCCAGGGAAAGAAGGATAACCAGGCTTAGAGGGGCCCTGCCTCTAGCCAGGTAGAGGCTAGGGAAAATCGTGTTTTCTGGTCTGTGTGGATTCGTTGGCCTGGCACATCGGAACCACAAGAGTATAAAGCTTTGGTTGATACTGGTGCACAATGTACATTAATTCCATCAAGACATGTGGGGACAGAGTCTGTTTCTATTGTTGGCGTGACAGGGGATCCCAGGATTTCACTTTGGTGGAAGCTGAGGTGAGCCTGACTGGAAATGAGTGGAAGAAACACCCTATTGTGACTGGCCCAGAGGCCCCATGCATTTTAGGCATAGACTTCCTCAGAAGTGGGTATTTCAAAGACCCAAAGGGACTCAGGTGGGCATTTGGAATAGCTGCTGTAGAGAGAGAGGGTGTCAAGCAGTTGAACAGTTTGCCTGGACTGTCAGAAAACCCATCTGCAGTAGGACTCCTGAAGGTGGAAGAGCAACGAGTACCGATTGCCACCTCAACAGTGCACCACCGACAGTACCGAACGAATCGAGATGCTGTGATCCCCATCCACAAAATGATCCGTGAGCTGGAGAGCCAAGGGGTGGTTAGCAAGACCCACTCGCCCTTCAACAGCCCCATTTGGCCTGTGCGTAAATCTGAAGGAGAATGGAGATTGACTGTGGACTACCGTGCATTGAATGAAGTGACTCCACCGCTGAGCTGCTGTGCGGACATGCTGGAACTCCAGTACGAGCTGGAGTCCAAGGCAGCAGAGTGGTACGCCTCTATTGACATTGCCAATGCATTTTTCTCCATTCCTCTGGCAGCAGAATGCAGGCCCCAGTTTGCTTTCACCTGGAGGGGCGTGCAGTACACCTGGAACCGACTGCCCCAGGGGTGGAAACACAGCCCCACCATCTGCCATGGACTGATCCAGACTGCACTGGAAAAGGGTGAGGCTCCAGAACATCTGCAATATATTGATGACATCATTGTGTGGGGAAGACAGCAGCAGAAGTGTTTGAGAAAGGGGAGAAAATCATCCAGATTCTCCTAAAAGCTGGCTTCGCCATCAAGAAGAGCAAAGTCAAGGGACCTGCTGAAGAGATCCTGTTTCTGGGAGTGAAGTGGCAAGACAGACGGCGTCAGATTCCTACTGATGTCATCAACAAGATCACAGCAATGTCTCCACCATCCAGCAAGAAAGAAACACAAGCTTTCCTAGGTGCCATAGGTTTTTGGAGGATGCATATTCCCGAGTACAGTCAGATCGTGAGCCCTCTCTACCTGGTCACCCGCAAGAAGAACCCTTTCCACTGGGGCCCAGAGCAGCAACAAGCCTTTGCACAAATCAAGCAGGAGATTGCCCATGCAGTAGCCCTTGGCCCAGTCAGGACGGGACCAGAGGTGAAGAACGTGCTCTACTCTGCAGCCGGGAACCATGGCTTGTCCTGGAGCCTTTGGCAGAAGGTGCCTGGGGAGACTCGAGGCTGACCACTGGGATTTTGGAGTCAAAGCTACAGAGGGTCTGAAGCCAACTATACTCCAACAGAGAAAGAAATCTTGGCTGCCTATGAAGGAGTCCAGGCTGCCTCAGAGGTAATAGGCACAGAAGCACAACTCCTCCTGGCACCCCGACTACCAGTGCTGGGGTGGATGTTCAAAGCAAAGGTTCCCTCTACGCACCATGCCACCAGCACCACATGGAGCAAATGGATTGCTGTTATCACACAGCGCGCCCGTATTGGAAACCTGAATCGCCCTGGGATTCTGGAAATAATTACAAACTGGCCGGAAGGTGAAAATTTTGGTCTCACTGATGAAGAGGAACAAGAAGTGACACGGGCTGAAGAAGCTCCACCATACAACCAGCTGCCAGCAGAAGATACACGATACGCTCTTTTTACTGATGGTTCTTGCCGCATTGTGGGAATGAACCGAAGTGGAAAGCAGCTGTATGGAGCCCCACACGACAAGTTGCACAAGCTACCGATGGAGAAGGTGGATCAAGCCAGCTTGCTGAACTCAAAGCTGTTCAGCTGGCCCTGGACATTGCTGAGAGAGAAGTGGCCAAAGCTCTACCTTTACACTGATTCATGGATGGTAGCCAACGCACTGTGGGGATGGCTGGAAAGGTGGAAAAAGGCCAACTGGCAGCATAGGGGAAAACCGATCTGGGCTGCTGATGAATGGAAAGACATTGCCGCTCGGTTAGAGAAGCTACCTGTGAAAGTCCGTCATGTTGATGCCCATGTCCCCAAGAGTCGGGCTAATGAGGAACACCAAAATAATGAGCAGGTAGACCAGGCTGCAAAGATAGAGGTGTCAAAGATAGACTTAGATTGGCAACATAAGGGGGAGTTATTCCTAGCTCGATGGGCCCATGATGCCTCAGGTCATCAGGGTAGAGATGCCACCTATAAGTGGGCACGAGACCGAGGGGTGGATCTAACCATGGACAGTATTTCTCAGGTTATCCATGACTGTGAGACATGTGCTGCCATCAAACAGGCCCAGCGATTGAAGCCCCTCTGGTATGGTGGGCGGTGGTCCAAGTACAAGTATGGGGAGGCCTGGCAGATTGACTCCATCACACTGCCCCAGACACGCCAGGGCAAGCGCTACGTGCTGACCATGGTGGAAGCCACCACTGGATGGTTGGAAACCTACCCTGTGCCTCATGCCACTGCCCGTAACACCATCCTGGGCCTGGAAAAGCAAATTCTGTGGAGACATGGTACCCCTGAGAGGATTGAGTCAGACAACGGGACTCATTTCAAGAACAGCCTTATCAGCACTTGGGCTAGGGAACATGGTATTGAGTGGGTGTACCATATCCCCTACCATGCACCAGCTGCAGGCAAAGTGGAGAGGTACAACGGACTGTTAAAAACCACATTGAAAGCATTAGGTGGGGGATCTTTCAAAAACTGGGAGCAGCATCTGGCAAAGGCCACCTGGTTAGTTAATGCCCGAGGCTCTACTAACCGAGTGGGCCCTGCCCAATCTGAGTCTTTGCATAGAGTAGATGGAGACAAAGTCCCAGTGGTACATGTCAGAGGTTTGTTAGGGAAGACAGTTTGGATTAATTCTGCCTCGAATACAGACAAACCCATTCGTGGGGTTGTTTTTGCTCAGGGACCAGGTTACACATGGTGGATAATGCAAAGAGATGGGAGAACACGATGTGTACCTCAGGGAGATCTGATTGTTGGGTGAGACCTATGTGTAAATATCACTGTTTGCTGAATGCTGTTACCATTGTCTGTGTATAGCTGTATAATGGATGTATAATGTATGTGTTTGTAGAGTTAAATTTATATTAGTTTTAGTAGTAAGCAGACGATATGGGGATAAGGGGTGGAATGTCCTGGGTTGACTATATGATGCTTTTATCCCCAAATCGTCTCATTGGTTTATGCTGAATAATAATAAGTTTTGCACCTTTAAGACTTGTTGCAGAGAGTGAAAGGGGAGAGAAAAGAATCGCACAGTTCTTTTTTTTCTTCGCTCAGACATTGCACGTACTCCCCCGCATTCCTGCTCCAAGACTGTGTTGTCTGCAGACAGACAAACGGCAAGACAGAAAGCTCTCTTTTTGCTTTTAGTTAGTTTTTAGCTGGCTGAGGCAAAGAAGAGTCCCTGGACTGTGGTTTTTCTTTTCCTTTTCTTTAGACCTCTTAGAACCTGCTCTAGACTGAACACCCAGGGGAGCACCAGCAGCTCACACCTGTGGCCACCAGGCCAGGCCGGGCCTGGCCTGTGACAGTTCCAGCACCAGAAAGACTGATAAGAGACTGAGTGAGCTGGGCTGCAACCCGGGGGGGGGTTTTTCTCAATTAGTCATCTCTTTTAAAGCGGCAAAGAGTTTTATTGTTTTAATATTGTTAAGTTCTATTGTTTAATAAACAGCTTTTTTCCACTTTTCTTCAAAGAAGTATTTTCTCCCAGACTAGTTGTAGGGGGGGAGGGGCCGATTGAATTTATCCTCCTACTAGAGCCCCTCTAGAGACTCTCTCTCTCTCTCCCAAAATTTGCTCTAAACCAAGACATCTCCCCTGAGCCTCCTCTCCTGCAGGATAAACAACCCCAGCTCCCTCAGCCACTCCTCACAGGACTTGTGTTCCAGACCCCTCCCCAGCCTTGTTGCCCTTCTCTGGACACGCTCCAGCCCCTCCATGTCCTTCCTAAATTGGGGGCCCAGAACTGGACACAACACTCGAGGTGCTGCACAACCAGTGCTGAGCACAGGGGAAGAATCCCTGCCCTGCTCCTGCTGGCCACACCATTCCTGATCCAGGCCAGGAGCCATTGGCCTTCTCGGCCACCTGGGCACACTGCTGGCTCATGTCCAGCCTGCTGTCCATCAGTCCCTGCAGGTCCCTTTCTGCCTGGCTGCTCTCCAGCCACTCTGGCACCTTGGGGAGGGAAGGAAGGGAAGGGAAGGGAAGGGAAGGGAAGGGAAGGGAAGGGAAGGGAAGGGAAGGGAAGGGAAGGGAAGGGAAGGGAAGGGAAGGGAAGGGAAGGGAAGGGAGGGGAAGGGAAGGGAAGGGAAGGGAAGGGAAGGGAAGGAAGGGAAGGGAAGGGAAGGGAAGGGAAGGGAAGGGTCCAGATCCAATCCTTCCTGAAATGTGGGGTTTGCTGGCACTGCCAGTTGCCAGATCTGTATATTTCCCTATTCTGGCACAGCTCAAATGCAGAAATTTTCTGGCAAAGAGAGAAAAATCGGGCAATTTTCCTTTGCTGGCTCTGTCACCACCCAGATCTGGTGTTTGCCGGCACTGCCAGTGCCCAGACCCAGCAACTTCCTGGTGCCAGCACAGCCCAAGTCCAGCAATTTGCTGGCACAGAAAGACAAAACCAAGCAAATACCTGGTACCTACAGCAACCCAATCTCGTGGTTGCTGACACCGCCAGTGCCCAGATCCAGAATTTTTCAGATGCCTGCACAGCATAA
>NW_022148193.1:0-36852 GCF_901933205.1 Camarhynchus parvulus
AATGTTGCTTAAGCTGGAGGCAGAGCTATTGAAATCCTCCAACCTCCTTCTTACTTAGTACCTAATTTCTATTACAAAATCAGTGCACAATCTTGTCCGTTAAGGTCCAGCTAGCTCAGTTGATAGCAACAGGGTGACATGAGTAGGGCTTACCTGATGCTTCACCCAGAAGCCCTAAGGGTGCAGCTCTAGCACACAGTAATTCCATGCACTTGGACCACCCCAGTGCCGACTTTGGATCACCAGAAGAGTAGAACTAGAGAGATTGAAATGAGACCTCTCTGCAGGAAGTGGCCAGAAGAAGACAGCAGAAATCCCATCTGTGTGTTTGTACAAATCATTTCAATGCCATTTACAGGAAAACATCTTCTAATCGAGCCAGCTTTTTCTGCAGATTATTTGCCAACTATATGCATTACATGGAGAGTTTTCTAGGAGTTTGAGTTATGAATTTTCTGGGAGTTTGCCAGCAGTGCACACACTGAAAGAATTGTGCGGCTTGCTTCATAGCCTTTGGAAAGCTGCCACACTATCCGTGTCCCACAGGCGAAGAAGAGGCTATTTCAGGTGCCGGGCATTGTGAGGGTCGGGCAGAGCATTGTCACCTACATGTTAGCAAAAAGCTTTCCCACAATGTCCGCAAGGAGAAAGTGTGTCAGGACAGAAAACATATCCCATCATGTTCTGGAAGTTGCACAAAGGTTTGCAGAGTATTTTGCACGCAAGGAAAAGAAAGTTGTCCAAAACTCCTTCTATTGCCATAATCATGTGAATGGAAAAGGCAGAAGAGTGCTAAGGGACTGTTTTCTATCAGTTTGCAAGCTGCACACACAATGCCAGTGTTGTGCTGCTTCGTTCTTCGCCTTTGGGAAGAAGCCGCTCTCTCCGGCTCCCGGAGGCGAAGAAGCGGCTTCTTCGCGCAAAACATTGCCCCGCCGTGCGCTCGGAGGCGGCTTCTCCCGAAAACGCCGGGACGGGCGCTTAGCCAGAGCCCGTATCTTCGTCTTTAGCGTCTCTTGTCACCTACACCTTAGCAAAAAGCTTTCCCACTATGTCTCGCAAGGAGAAACTGTGCCAGGACAGAAAACATCTCCTATCGTGTTCTAGAGGTTGCACAAAGGTTTGCAGAGTGTTTTGCACCAAGGAAACGAACGTTGTCCAAAACTCCTTCTATTGCAATATTCATGTGAATGCAAAAGGCAGGAGAGTGGTAAGGTACTGTTTTCTATCACTTTGCAACCTGCACACACAATGCCAGTGTTGTGCTGCTTCGTTCTTGCCTGGGGCGCGACTTGCTTTAGCGTCTCTTGTCACCTAGACCTTAGAAAAAGCTTTCCCACTATGTCTCGCAAGGAGAAACTGTGCCAGGACAGAAAACATCTCCTATCGTGTTCTAGAGGTTGCACAAAGGTTTGCAGAGTGTTTTGCAGCAAGGAAAAGAAAGTCGTCCAAAACTCCTTCTATTGCAATATTCATGTGAATGCAAAAGGCAGGAGAGTGGTAAGGTACTGTTTTCTATCAGTTTGCAAGCTGCACCCACAATGCCAGTGTTGTGCTGCTTCGTTCTTGGCCTTTTAGCGTCTCTTGTCACCTAGACCTTAGAAAAAGCTTTCCCACTATGTCTCGCAAGGAGAAACTGTGCCAGGACAGAAAACATCTCCTATCGTGTTCTAGAGGTTGCACAAAGGTTTGCAGAGTGTTTTGCAGCAAGGAAAAGAAAGTCGTCCAAAACTCCTTCTATTGCAATATTCATGTGAATGCAAAAGGCAGGAGAGTGGTAAGGTACTGTTTTCTATCAGTTTGCAAGCTGCACCCACAATGCCAGTGTTGTGCTGCTTCGTTCTTGGCCTTTAGCGTCTCTTGTCACCTAGACCTTAGAAAAAGCTTTCCCACTATGTCTCGCAAGGAGAAACTGTGCCAGGACAGAAAACATCTCCTATCGTGTTCTAGAGGTTGCACAAAGGTTTGCAGAGTGTTTTGCAGCAAGGAAAAGAAAGTCGTCCAAAACTCCTTCTATTGCAATATTCATGTGAATGCAAAAGGCAGGAGAGTGGTAAGGTACTGTTTTCTATCAGTTTGCAAGCTGCACCCACAATGCCAGTGTTGTGCTGCCGCCAAAACCGAGCGCAGAGCCGTATCTTCGTCTTTAGCGTCTCTTGTCACCTACACCTTAGAAAAAGCTTTCCCACTATGTCTCGCAAGGAAAAACTGTGCCAGGACAGAAAACAACTCCTATCGTGTTCTAGAGGTTGCACAAAGGTTTGCAGAGTGTTTTGCAGCAAGGAAAAGAAAGTTGTCCAAAACTCCTTCTATTGCAATATTCATGTGAATGCAAAAGGCAGGAGAGTGGTAAGGTACTGTTTTCTATCAGTTTGCAAGCTGCACCCACAATGCCAGTGTTGTGCTGCTTAGTTCTTGGCCTTTAGCGTCTCTTGTCACCTAGACCTTAGAAAAAGCTTTCCCACTATGTCTCGCAAGGAGAAACTGTGCCAGGACAGAAAACATCTCCTATCGTGTTCTAGAGGTTGCACAAAGGTTTGCAGAGTGTTTTGCAGCAAGGAAAAGAAAGTCGTCCAAAACTCCTTCTATTGCAATATTCATGTGAATGCAAAAGGCAGGAGAGTGGTAAGGTACTGTTTTCTATCAGTTTGCAAGCTGCACCCACAATGCCAGTGTTGTGCTGCTTCGTTCTTGGCCTTTAGCGTCTCTTGTCACCTAGACCTTAGAAAAAGCTTTCCCACTATGTCTCGCAAGGAGAAACTGTGCCAGGACAGAAAACATCTCCTATCGTGTTCTAGAGGTTGCACAAAGGTTTGCAGAGTGTTTTGCAGCAAGGAAAAGAAAGTCGTCCAAAACTCCTTCTATTGCAATATTCATGTGAATGCAAAAGGCAGGAGAGTGGTAAGGTACTGTTTTCTATCAGTTTGCAAGCTGCACCCACAATGCCAGTGTTGTGCTGCTTCGTTCTTGGCCTTTAGCGTCTCTTGTCACCTAGACCTTAGAAAAAGCTTTCCCACTATGTCTCGCAAGGAGAAACGGTGCCAGGACAGAAAACATCTCCTATCGTGTTCTAGAGGTTGCACAAAGGTTTGCAGAGTGTTTTGCAGATCCTTCCGGCTACGGGAAGGAAAGAAAACTGCTTCTAGTGCAATAAACATTCTTGAATGCAGCTTCGCGCGTGCAAAGCTACGGTGTCGTCGGCTTCTGCGATAAAAGCGCACCACAGGGCTAAGCGTGTGTTGTGCTCCGTATCTTTGCCTTTAAGCGTCTCTTGTCACCTAGAACCGTTAGAAAAAGCTTTCCCACTATGTCTCGCAAGGAGAAACTGTGCCAGGACAGAAAACATCTCCTATCGTGTTCTAGAGGTTGCACAAAGGTTTGCAGAGTGTTTTGCAGCAAAGAAAAGAAAGTCGTCCAAAACTCCTTCTATTGCAATATTCATGTGAATGCAAAAGGCAGGAGAGTGGTAAGGTACTGTTTTCTATCAGTTTGCAAGCTGCACCCACAATGCCAGTGTTGTGCTGCTTCGTTCTTGGCCTTTAAGCGTCTCTTGTCACCTAGACCTTAGAAAAAGCTTTCCCACTATGTCTCGCAAGGAGAAACTGTGCCAGGACAGAAAACATCTCCTATCGTGTTCTAGAGGTTGCACAAAGGTTTGCAGAGTGTTTTGCAGCAAGGAAAAGAAAGTCGTCCAAAACTCCTTCTATTGCAATATTCATGTGAATGCAAAAGGCAGGAGAGTGGTAAGGTACTGTTTTCTATCAGTTTGCAAGCTGCACCCACAATGCCAGTGTTGTGCTGCTTCGTTCTTGGCCTTTAGCGTCTCTTGTCACCTAGACCTTAGAAAAAGCTTTCCCACTATGTCTCGCAAAGGAGAAACTGTGCCAGGACAGAAAACATCTCCTATCGTGTTCTAGAGGTTGCACAAAGGTTTGCAGAGTGTTTTGCAGCAAGGAAAAGAAAGTCGTCCAAAACTCCTTCTATTGCAATATTCATGTGAATGCAAAAGGCAGGAGAGTGGTAAGGTACTGTTTTCTATCAGTTTGCAAGCTGCACCCACAATGCCAGTGTTGTGCTGCTTTTAACAAAAAAGCGGGCTCGGAGCTCCGTATCTTTGTCTTTAGCGTCTCTTGTCACCTAGACCTTAGAAAAAGCTTTCCCACTATGTCTCGCAAGGAGAAACTGTGCCAGGACAGAAAACATCTCCTATCGTGTTCTAGAGGTTGCACAAAGGTTTGCAGAGTGTTTTGCAGCAAGGAAAAGAAAGTCGTCCAAAACTCCTTCTATTGCAATATTCATGTGAATGCAAAAGGCAGGAGAGTGGTAAGGTACTGTTTTCTATCAGTTTGCAAGCTGCACCCACAATGCCAGTGTTGTGCTGCTTAGTTCTTGGCCTTTAGCGTCTCTTGTCACCTAGACCTTAGAAAAAGCTTTCCCACTATGTCTCGCAAGGAGAAACTGTGCCAGGACAGAAAACATCTCCTATCGTGTTCTAGAGGTTGCACAAAGGTTTGCAGAGTGTTTTGCAGCAAGGAAAAGAAAGTCGTCCAAAACTCCTTCTATTGCAATATTCATGTGAATGCAAAAGGCAGGAGAGTGGTAAGGTACTGTTTTCTATCAGTTTGCAAGCTGCACCCACAATGCCAGTGTTGTGCTCCTCGTTTTGTCTTTGTCTTTAGCGTCTCTTGTCACCTAGACCTTAGAAAAAGCTTTCCCACTATGTCTCGCAAGGAGAAACTGTGCCAGGACAGAAAACATCTCCTATCGTGTTCTAGAGGTTGCACAAAGGTTTGCAGAGTGTTTTGCAGCAAGGAAAAGAAAGTCGTCCAAAACTCCTTCTATTGCAATATTCATGTGAATGCAAAAGGCAGGAGAGTGGTAAGGTACTGTTTTCTATCAGTTTGCAAGCTGCACCCACAATGCCAGTGTTGTGCTGCTTCGCTTTGGCCTTTAGCGTCTCTTGTCACCTAGACCTTAGAAAAAGCTTTCCCACTATGTCTCGCAAGGAGAAACTGTGCCAGGACAGAAAACATCTCCTATCGTGTTCTAGAGGTTGCACAAAGGTTTGCAGAGTTTTTTGCAGCAAGGAAAAGAAAGTCGTTCAAAACTCTTTCTAGTGCAATATTCATGTGAATGCAAAAGGCAGGAGAGTGGTAAGGTACTGTTTTCTATCAGTTTGAAAGCTGCACACACAATGCCAGTGTTGTGCTGCTTCGTTCTTGGCCTTTAGCGTCTCTTGTCACCTACGACCTTAGAAAAAGCTTTCCCACTATGTCTCGCAAGGAGAAACTGTGCCAGGACAGAAAACATCTCCTATCGTGTTCTAGAGGTTGCACAAAGGTTTGCGCGGAGTTTTTTGCCAGCAAGGAAAAGAAAGTCGTCCAAAACTCCTTCTATTGCAATATTCATGTGAATGCAAAAGGCAGGAGAGTGGTAAGGTACTGTTTTCTATCAGTTTGCAAGCTGCACACACAATGCCAGTGTTTGTGCTGGCTGTTCTTGCGCCTTAGCGTCTCTTGTCACCTAGACCTTAGAAAAGCTTTCCCACTATGTCTCCGCAAGGAGAAACTGTGCCAGGACAGAAAACATCTCCTATCGTGTTCTAGAGGTTGCACAAAGGTTTGTACATTGAGTGTTTTGCACCAAGGAAAAGAAAGTTGTCCAAAACTCCTTCTATTGCAATATTCATGTGAATGCAAAAGGCAGGAGAGTGGTAAGGTAACTGTTTTCTATCAGTTTGCAACAGCGCACACACAATGCCAGTGTTGTGCTGCTTCGTTCTTGTCCTTTAGCGTCTCTTGTCACCTACACCTTAGAAAAAGCTTTCCCACTATGTCTCGCAAGGAGAAACTGTGCCAGGACAGAAAACATCTCCTATCGTGTTCTAGAGGTTGCACAAAGGTTTGCAGAGTGTTTTGCACCAAGAAAAGAAAGTCGTCCAAAACTCCTTCTATTTCAATATTCATGTGAATGCAAAAGGCAGGAGAGTGGTAGGTACTGTTTTCCATCAGTTTGCAAATGCACACACAATGCCAGTGTTGTGCTGCTTCCTTCTTGTCCTTTATGCGTTCTCTTGTCACCTACACCTTAGAAAAAGCTTTCTCACTATGTCTCGCAAGGAGAAACTGTGCCAGGACAGAAAACATCTCCTATCGTGTTCTAGAGGTTGCAAAAAGGTTTGCAGAGTGTTTTGCACCAAGGAAAAGAAAGTTGTCCAAAACTCCTTCTTTTTCAATATTCATGTGAATGCAAAAGGCAGGAGAGTGGTAAGGTACTGTTTTCCATCAGTTTGCAAAATGCACACACAATGCCAGTGTTGTGCTGCTTCGCTCTCTTGTCCTTTAGCTGCCTCTCTTGTCACCTACACCTTAGAAAAAGCTTTCTCACTATGTCCGGCAAGGAGAAACTGTGCCAGGACAGAAAACATCTCCTATCGTGTTCTAGAGGTTGCACAAAGGTTTGCAGAGTGTTTTGCACCAAGGAAAAGAAAGTTGTCCAAAACTCCTTCTTTTTCAATATTCATGTGAATGCAAAAGGCAGGAGAGTGGTAAGGTACTGTTTTCTATCAGTTTGCAAATGCACACACAATGCCAGTGTTGTGCTGCTTCGTTTCCTTGCCTTTAGCGTCTCTTGTCACCTACACCTTAGAAAAAGCTTTCCCACTATGTCTCGCAAGGAGAAACCGTGCCAGGACAGAAAACATCTCCTATCGTGTTCTAGAGGTTGCACAAAGGTTTGCAGAGTGTTTTGCACCAAGGAAAAGAAAGTTGCTCAAAACTCCTTCTATTGCAATATTCATGTGAATGCAAAAGGCAGGAGAGTGGTAAGGTACTGTTTTTCTATCAGTTTGCAAGATGCACACACAATGCCAGTGTTGTGCTGCTTCGTTCTTCGCCTTTGAGGCCGCTCCGCAGGAAGCGAAGAAGCCCGCCGGGAGAACTCCAAGCGTCTCTTTTATCACCTACACCTTAGAAAAGCTTTCCCACTATGTCTCGTAAGGAGAAACTGTGCCAGGACAGAAAACATCCTATCCTGTTGTAGAGGTTGCACGTGCTTTGCAGAGTGTTTTGCACGAAAAGAAACAAAAAGAAACAAAGGCGCTCGTCTTCGCCTATGTCCAAAACTTCCTTCTTAATATTCATGTGAATGCAAAGCTGCAGAAGAGCAGGCAGGAGAGGGTAAGGTACTGTTTTCCATCAGTTTGCAAAATGCACACACAATGCCAGTGTTGTGCTGCTTCGTTTTGTCCTTTAGCGTCTCTTGTCACCTACACCTTAGAAAAAGCTTCTCACTATGTCTCGCAAGGAGAAACTGTGCCAGGACAGAAAACATCTCCTATCGTGTTCTAGAGGTTGCACAAAGGTTTGTACAGTGTTTTGCACCAAGGAAAAGAAAGTTGTCCAAAACTCCTTCTTTTTCAATATTCATGTGAATGCAAAAGGCAGGAGAGTGGTAAGGTACTGTTTTCCATCAGTTTGCAAAATGCACACACAATGCCAGTGTTGTGCTGCTTCGTTCTTTGTCCTTTAGCGTCTCTTGTCACCTACACCTTAGAAAAAGCTTTCTCACTATGTCTGGCAAGGAGAAACTGTGCCAGGACAGAAAACATCTCCTATCGTGTTCTAGAGGTTGCACAAAGGTTTGTACAGTGTTTTGCACCAAGGAAAAGAAAGTTGTCCAAAACTCCTTCTTTTCAATATTCATGTGAATGCAAAAGGCAGGAGAGTGGTAAGGTAACTGTTTTCCATCAGTTTGCAAAATGCACACACAATGCCAGTGTTGTGCTGCTTCGCTTCTTGTCCTTTAGCGTCTCTTGTCACCTACACCTTAGAAAAAGCTTCTTCACTATGTCTGGCAAGGAGAAACTGTGCCAGGACAGAAAACATCTCCTATCGTGTTCTAGAGGTTGCACAAAGGTTTGTACAGTGTTTTGCACCAAGGAAAAGAAAGTTGTCCAAAACTCCTTCTTTTCAATATTCATGTGAATGCAAAAGGCAGGAGAGTGGTAAGGTACTGTTTTCCATCAGTTTGCAAAATGCACACACAATGCCAGTGTTGTGGTTTGCTTCGTGCTTTGTCCTTTAGCTGCCTCTTGTCACCTACACCTTAGAAAAGCTTTCTCACTATGTCTCGCAAGGAGAAACTGTGCCAGGACAGAAAACATCTCCTATCGTGTTCTAGAGGTTGCACAAAGGTTTGTACAGTGTTTTGCACCAAGGAAAAGAAAGTTGTCCAAAACTCCTTCTTTTTCAATATTCATGTGAATGCAAAAGGCAGGAGAGTGGTAAGGTACTGTTTTCCATCAGTTTGCAAAATGCACACACAATGCCAGTGTTGTGCTGCTTCGTTTTTGTCCTTTAGCGTCTCTTGTCACCTACACCTTAGAAAAAGCTTTCTCACTATGTCTCGCAAGGAGAAACTGTGCCAGGACAGAAAACATCTCCTATCGTGTTCTAGAGGTTGCACAAAGGTTTGTACAGTGTTTTGCACCAAGGAAAAGAAAGTTGTCCAAAACTCCTTCTTTTCAATATTCATGTGAATGCAAAAGGCAGGAGAGTGGTAAGGTACTGTTTTCCATCAGTTTGCAAACTGCACACACAATGCCAGTGTTGTGCTGCTTCGTTTTTGTCCTTTAGCGTCTCTTGTCACCTACACCTTAGAAAAAAGCTTTCTCACTATGTCTCGCAAGGAGAAACTGTGCCAGGACAGAAAACATCTCCTATCGTGTTCTAGAGGTTGCACAAAGGTTTGTACAGTGTTTTGCACCAAGGAAAAGAAAGTTGTCCAAAACTCCTTCTTTTCAATATTCATGTGAATGCAAAAGGCAGGAGAGTGGTAAGGTACTGTTTTCCATCAGTTTGCAAAATGCACACACAATGCCAGTGTTGTGCTGCTTCGTTTTGTCCTTTTAGCGCCTCTTGTCACCTACACCTTAGAAAAAGCTTTCTCACTATGTCTCGGCAAGGAGAAACTGTGCCAGGACAGAAAACATCTCCTATCGTGTTCTAGAGGTTGCACAAAGGTTTGTACAGTGTTTTGCACCAAGGAAAAGAAAGTTGTCCAAAACTCCTTCTTTTCAATATTCATGTGAATGCAAAAGGCAGGAGAGTGGTAAGGTACTGTTTTCCATCAGTTTGCAAAATGCACACACAATGCCAGTGTTGTGCTGCTTCGCTTATGTCCTTTAGCGTCTCTTGTCACCTACACCTTAGAAAAACCCTTCTCACTATGTCTCGCAAGGAGAAACTGTGCCAGGACAGAAAACATCTCCTATCGTGTTCTAGAGGTTGCACAAAGGTTTGTACAGTGTTTTGCACCAAGGAAAAGAAAGTTGTCCAAAACTCCTTCTTTTCAATATTCATGTGAATGCAAAAGGCAGGAGAGTGGTAAGGTACTGTTTTCCATCAGTTTGCAAAATGCACACACAATGCCAGTGTTGTGCTGCTTCGCTTTGTCCTTTAGCCGTCTCTTTGTCACCTACACCTTTAGAAAAAGCTTTCACTATGTCTGGCAAGGAGAAACTGTGCCAGGACAGAAAACATCTCCTATCGTGTTCTAGAGGTTGCACAAAGGTTTGTACAGTGTTTTGCACCAAGGAAAAGAAAGTTGTCCAAAACTCCTTCTTTTCAATATTCATGTGAATGCAAAAGGCAGGAGAGTGGTAAGGTACTGTTTTCCATCAGTTTGCAAAATGCACACACAATGCCAGTGTTGTGCTGCTTCGCTTTGTCCTTTAGCGTCTCTTGTCACCTACACCTTAGAAAAAGCTTCTCACTATGTCTCGCAAGGAGAAACTGTGCCAGGACAGAAAACATCTCCTATCGTGTTCTAGAGGTTGCACAAAGGTTTGTACAGTGTTTTGCACCAAGGAAAAGAAAGTTGTCCAAAACTCCTTCTTTTTCAATATTCATGTGAATGCAAAAGGCAGGAGAGTGGTAAGGTACTGTTTTCCATCAGTTTGCAAAATGCACACACAATGCCAGTGTTGTGCTGCTTCGTTTTATCTCCTTTTAGCATCTCTTTGTCACCTACACCTTAGAAAAAGCCCTCTCACTATGTCTGGCAAGGAGAAACTGTGCCAGGACAGAAAACATCTCCTATCGTGTTCTAGAGGTTGCACAAAGGTTTGTACAGTGTTTTGCACCAAGGAAAAGAAAGTTGTCCAAAACTCCTTCTTTTCAATATTCATGTGAATGCAAAAGGCAGGAGAGTGGTAAGGTATTGTTTTCCATCAGTTTGCAAAATGCACACACAATGCCAGTGTTGTGCTGCTTCGTTTTGTCCTTTAGCCGCCTCTTTGTCACCTACACCTTAGAAAAGCTTTCTCACTATGTCTCGCAAGGAGAAACTGTGCCAGGACAGAAAACATCTCCTATCGTGTTCTAGAGGTTGCACAAAGGTTTGTACAGTGTTTTGCACCAAGGAAAAGAAAGTTGTCCAAAACTCCTTCTTTTCAATATTCATGTGAATGCAAAAGGCAGGAGAGTGGTAAGGTACTGTTTTCCATCAGTTTGCAAAATGCACACACAATGCCAGTGTTGTGCTGCTTCGCTTTTGTCCTTTAGCGGCCTCTTGTCACCTACACCTTAGAAAAAGCTTTTCACTATGTCTCGCAAGGAGAAACTGTGCCAGGACAGAAAACATCTCCTATCGTGTTCTAGAGGTTGCACAAAGGTTTGTACAGTGTTTTGCACCAAGGAAAAGAAAGTTGTCCAAAACTCCTTCTTTTCAATATTCATGTGAATGCAAAAGGCAGGAGAGTGGTAAGGTACTGTTTTCCATCAGTTTGCAAAATGCACACACAATGCCAGTGTTGTGCTGCTTCCTTTTGTCCTTTAGCGTCTCTTGTCACCTACACCTTAGAAAAAGCTTTCTCACTATGTCTGGCAAGGAGAAACTGTGCCAGGACAGAAAACATCTCCTATCGTGTTCTAGAGGTTGCACAAAGGTTTGTACAGTGTTTTGCACCAAGGAAAAGAAAGTTGTCCAAAACTCCTTCTTTTTCAATATTCATGTGAATGCAAAAGGCAGGAGAGTGGTAAGGTACTGTTTTCCATCAGTTTGCAAAATGCACACACAATGCCAGTGTTGTGTGCTTCGCTCATGGCCTTTAGCATCTCTTTTGTCACCTACACCTTTACCTACACCTTAAAAAAGCTTTCACTATGTCTCGCAAGGAGAAACTGTGCCAGGACAGAAAACATCTCCTATCGTGTTCTAGAGGTTGCACAAAGGTTTGTACAGTGTTTTGCACCAAGGAAAAGAAAGTTGTCCAAAACTCCTTCTTTTCAATATTCATGTGAATGCAAAAGGCAGGAGAGTGGTAAGGTACTGTTTTCCATCAGTTTGCAAAATGCACACACAATGCCAGTGTTGTGCTGCTTTCGCTTTGTCCTTTTAGGCCCTCTTGTCACCTACACCTTAGAAAAAGCCTTTCTCACTATGTCTCGCAAGGAGAAACTGTGCCAGGACAGAAAACATCTCCTATCGTGTTCTAGAGGTTGCACAAAGGTTTGTACAGTGTTTTGCACCAAGGAAAAGAAAGTTGTCCAAAACTCCTTCTTTTCAATATTCATGTGAATGCAAAAGGCAGGAGAGTGGTAAGGTACTGTTTTCCATCAGTTTGCAAAATGCACACACAATGCCAGTGTTGTGCTGCTTCGCTTTGTCCTTTAGCGTCTCTTTGTCACCTACACCTTAGAAAAAGCTTCTCACTATGTCTCGCAAGGAGAAACTGTGCCAGGACAGAAAACATCTCCTATCGTGTTCTAGAGGTTGCACAAAGGTTTGTACAGTGTTTTGCACCAAGGAAAAGAAAGTTGTCCAAAACTCCTTCTTTTCAATATTCATGTGAATGCAAAAGGCAGGAGAGTGGTAAGGTACTGTTTTCCATCAGTTTGCAAAATGCACACACAATGCCAGTGTTGTGCTGCTTCGTTTTGTCCTTTACCGTCTCTTGTCACCTACACCTTAGAAAAAGCTTTCTCACTATGTCTCGCAAGGAGAAACTGTGCCAGGACAGAAAACATCTCCTATCGTGTTCTAGAGGTTGCACAAAGGTTTGTACAGTGTTTTGCACCAAGGAAAAGAAAGTTGTCCAAAACTCCTTCTTCTTTTCAATATTCATGTGAATGCAAAAGGCAGGAGAGTGGTAAGGTACTGTTTTCCATCAGTTTGCAAAATGCACACACAATGCCAGTGTTGTGCTGCTTCGCTTATGTCCTTTAGCGCCTCTTTGTCACCTACACCTTAGAAAAAGCTTTCTCACTATGTCTGGCAAGGAGAAACTGTGCCAGGACAGAAAAACATCTCCTATCGTGTTCTAGAGGTTGCACAAAGGTTTGTACAGTGTTTTGCACCAAGGAAAAGAAAGTTGTCCAAAACTCCTTCTTTTCAATATTCATGTGAATGCAAAAGGCAGGAGAGTGGTAAGGTACTGTTTTCCATCAGTTTGCAAAATGCACACACAATGCCAGTGTTGTGCTGCTTCGCTTTGTCCTTTAGCGCCTCTTTGTCACCTACACCTTAGAAAAAGCCTTTCACTATGTCTGGCAAGGAGAAACTGTGCCAGGACAGAAAACATCTCCTATCGTGTTCTAGAGGTTGCACAAAGGTTTGTACAGTGTTTTGCACCAAGGAAAAGAAAGTTGTCCAAAACTCCTTCCTTTTCAATATTCATGTGAATGCAAAAGGCAGGAGAGTGGTAAGGTACTGTTTTCCATCAGTTTGCAAAATGCACACACAATGCCAGTGTTGTGCTGCTTCGCTTATGTCCTTTAGCTGCCTCTTTGTCACCTACACCTTAGAAAAAGCTTTCTCACTATGTCTCGCAAGGAGAAACTGTGCCAGGACAGAAAAACATCTCCTATCGTGTTCTAGAGGTTGCACAAAGGTTTGTACAGTGTTTTGCACCAAGGAAAAGAAAGTTGTCCAAAACTCCTTCTTTTCAATATTCATGTGAATGCAAAAGGCAGGAGAGTGGTAAGGTACTGTTTTCCATCAGTTTGCAAAATGCACACACAATGCCAGTGTTGTGTGCTTCGCTCATGGCCTTTAGCGCCTCTTGTCACCTACACCTTAGAAAAAGCTTTCTCACTATGTCTGGCAAGGAGAAACTGTGCCAGGACAGAAAACATCTCCTATCGTGTTCTAGAGGTTGCACAAAGGTTTGTACAGTGTTTTGCACCAAGGAAAAGAAAGTTGTCCAAAACTCCTTCTTTTCAATATTCATGTGAATGCAAAAGGCAGGAGAGTGGTAAGGTACTGTTTTCCATCAGTTTGCAAAATGCACACACAATGCCAGTGTTGTGCTGCTTCGTTATGTCCTTTAGCGCCTCTTGTCACCTACACCTTAGAAAAAGCTTTCTCACTATGTCTGGCAAGGAGAAACTGTGCCAGGACAGAAAACATCTCCTATCGCTGTTCTAGAGGTTGCACAAAGGTTTGTACAGTGTTTTGCACCAAGGAAAAGAAAGTTGTCCAAAACTCCTTCTTTTCAATATTCATGTGAATGCAAAAGGCAGGAGAGTGGTAAGGTACTGTTTTCCATCAGTTTGCAAATGCACACACAATGCCAGTGTTGTGCTGCTTCGCTTTGTCCTTTAGCGCCTCTTTGTCACCTACACCTTAGAAAAGCCTTCTCACTATGTCTGGCAAGGAGAAACTGTGCCAGGACAGAAAACATCTCCTATCGTGTTCTAGAGGTTGCACAAAGGTTTGTACAGTGTTTTGCACCAAGGAAAAGAAAGTTGTCCAAAACTCCTTCTTTTTCAATATTCATGTGAATGCAAAAGGCAGGAGAGTGGTAAGGTACTGTTTTCCATCAGTTTGCAAAATGCACACACAATGCCAGTGTTGTGCTGCTTCGCTTATGTCCTTTTAGCGCCTCTTTGTCACCTACACCTTAGAAAAAGCTTCTCACTATGTCTGGCAAGGAGAAACTGTGCCAGGACAGAAAAACATCTCCTATCGTGTTCTAGAGGTTGCACAAAGGTTTGTACAGTGTTTTGCACCAAGGAAAAGAAAGTTGTCCAAAACTCCTTCTTTTCAATATTCATGTGAATGCAAAAGGCAGGAGAGTGGTAAGGTACTGTTTTCCATCAGTTTGCAAAATGCACACACAATGCCAGTGTTGTGCTGCTTCGTTATATCCTTTAGCGTCTCTTGTCACCTACACCTTAGAAAAAGCTTTCTCACTATGTCTCGGCAAGGAGAAACTGTGCCAGGACAGAAAACATCTCCTATCGTGTTCTAGAGGTTGCACAAAGGTTTGTACAGTGTTTTGCACCAAGGAAAAGAAAGTTGTCCAAAACTCCTTCTTTTCAATATTCATGTGAATGCAAAAGGCAGGAGAGTGGTAAGGTACTGTTTTCCATCAGTTTGCAAAATGCACACACAATGCCAGTGTTGTGCTGCTTCGCTTATGTCCTTTAGCGCCTCTTTGTCACCTACACCTTAGAAAAAGCTTTCTCACTATGTCTCGCAAGGAGAAACTGTGCCAGGACAGAAAAACATCTCCTATCGTGTTCTAGAGGTTGCACAAAGGTTTGTACAGTGTTTTGCACCAAGGAAAAGAAAGTTGTCCAAAACTCCTTCTTTTCAATATTCATGTGAATGCAAAAGGCAGGAGAGTGGTAAGGTACTGTTTTCCATCAGTTTGCAAAATGCACACACAATGCCAGTGTTGTGCTGCTTCGCTTATGTCCTTTAGCGCCTCTTTGTCACCTACACCTTAGAAAACTTTCTCACTATGTCTGGCAAGGAGAAACTGTGCCAGGACAGAAAACATCTCCTATCGTGTTCTAGAGGTTGCACAAAGGTTTGTACAGTGTTTTGCACCAAGGAAAAGAAAGTTGTCCAAAACTCCTTCTTTTCAATATTCATGTGAATGCAAAAGGCAGGAGAGTGGTAAGGTACTGTTTTCCATCAGTTTGCAAAATGCACACACAATGCCAGTGTTGTGCTGCTTCCTTTATGTCCTTTAGCTGCCTCTTGTCACCTACACCTTAGAAAAAGCTTTCTCACTATGTCTGGCAAGGAGAAACTGTGCCAGGACAGAAAACATCTCCTATCGTGTTCTAGAGGTTGCACAAAGGTTTGTACAGTGTTTTGCACCAAGGAAAAGAAAGTTGTCCAAAACTCCTTCTTTTCAATATTCATGTGAATGCAAAAGGCAGGAGAGTGGTAAGGTACTGTTTTCCATCAGTTTGCAAAATGCACACACAATGCCAGTGTTGTGCTGCTTCGCTATGTCCTTTAGCCGCCTCTCTTGTCACCTACACCTTAGAAAAAGCTTTCTCACTATGTCTGGCAAGGAGAAACTGTGCCAGGACAGAAAAACATCTCCTATCGTGTTCTAGAGGTTGCACAAAGGTTTGTACAGTGTTTTGCACCAAGGAAAAGAAAGTTGTCCAAAACTCCTTCTTTTCAATATTCATGTGAATGCAAAAGGCAGGAGAGTGGTAAGGTACTGTTTTCCATCAGTTTGCAAAATGCACACACAATGCCAGTGTTGTGCTGCTTCGCTTATGTCCTTTTAGCCTCTCTTTGTCACCTACACCTTTAGAAAAAGCTTTCTCACTATGTCTGGCAAGGAGAAACTGTGCCAGGACAGAAAACATCTCCTATCGTGTTCTAGAGGTTGCACAAAGGTTTGTACAGTGTTTTGCACCAAGGAAAAGAAAGTTGTCCAAAACTCCTTCTTTTCAATATTCATGTGAATGCAAAAGGCAGGAGAGTGGTAAGGTACTGTTTTCCATCAGTTTGCAAAATGCACACACAATGCCAGTGTTGTGCTGCTTCGTTATGTCCTTTTAGCGCCTCTTTGTCACCTACACCTTAGAAAAAGCTTTCTCACTATGTCTGGCAAGGAGAAACTGTGCCAGGACAGAAAAACATCTCCTATCGTGTTCTAGAGGTTGCACAAAGGTTTGTACAGTGTTTTGCACCAAGGAAAAGAAAGTTGTCCAAAACTCCTTCTTTTCCAATATTCATGTGAATGCAAAAGGCAGGAGAGTGGTAAGGTACTGTTTTCCATCAGTTTGCAAAATGCACACACAATGCCAGTGTTGTGCTGTCTTCGCTTTTGTCCTTTAGCCGCCTCTTTGTCACCTACACCTTAGAAAAAGCTTTCTCTATATGTCTGGCAAGGAGAAACTGTGCCAGGACAGAAAACATCTCCTATCGTGTTCTAGAGGTTGCACAAAGGTTTGTACAGTGTTTTGCACCAAGGAAAAGAAAGTTGTCCAAAACTCCTTCTTTTCAATATTCATGTGAATGCAAAAGGCAGGAGAGTGGTAAGGTACTGTTTTCCATCAGTTTGCAAAATGCACACACAATGCCAGTGTTGTGCTGCTTCGCTTTTTGTCCTTTTAGCCGCCTCTTTGTCACCTACACCTTAGAAAAAGCTTTTCTCACTATGTCTCGCAAGGAGAAACTGTGCCAGGACAGAAAAACATCTCCTATCGTGTTCTAGAGGTTGCACAAAGGTTTGTACAGTGTTTTGCACCAAGGAAAAGAAAGTTGTCCAAAACTCCTTCTTTTCAATATTCATGTGAATGCAAAAGGCAGGAGAGTGGTAAGGTACTGTTTTCCATCAGTTTGCAAAATGCACACACAATGCCAGTGTTGTGCTGCTTCGCTTATGTCCTTTAGCGTCTCTTTGTCACCTACACCTTAGAAAAAGCTTTCTCACTATGTCTCGCAAGGAGAAACTGTGCCAGGACAGAAAACATCTCCTATCGTGTTCTAGAGGTTGCACAAAGGTTTGTACAGTGTTTTGCACCAAGGAAAAGAAAGTTGTCCAAAACTCCTTCTTTTCAATATTCATGTGAATGCAAAAGGCAGGAGAGTGGTAAGGTACTGTTTTCCATCAGTTTGCAAAATGCACACACAATGCCAGTGTTGTGCTGCTTCGCTTATGTCCTTTTAGCCGCCTCTTTGTCACCTACACCTTTAGAAAAAGCTTTCTCACTATGTCTGGCAAGGAGAAACTGTGCCAGGACAGAAAAACATCTCCTATCGTGTTCTAGAGGTTGCAACAAAGGTTTGTACAGTGTTTTGCACCAAGGAAAAGAAAGTTGTCCAAAACTCCTTCTTTTCAATATTCATGTGAATGCAAAAGGCAGGAGAGTGGTAAGGTACTGTTTTCCATCAGTTTGCAAAATGCACACACAATGCCAGTGTTGTGCTGCTTCGCTTATGTCCTTTAGCCGCCTCTTTGTCACCTACACCTTAGAAAAAGCTTTCTCACTATGTCTCGCAAGGAGAAACTGTGCCAGGACAGAAAAACATCTCCTATCGTGTTCTAGAGGTTGCACAAAGGTTTGCAGAGTGTTTTGCACCAAGGAAAAGAAAGTTGTCCAAAACTCCTTCTTTTCAATATTCATGTGAATGCAAAAGGCAGGAGAGTGGTAAGGTACTGTTTTCCATCAGTTTGCAAAATGCACACACAATGCCAGTGTTGTGCTGCTTCGCTTATGTCCTTTAGCGCCTCTTGTCACCTACACCTTAGAAAAAGCCTTCTCACTATGTCTGGCAAGGAGAAACTGTGCCAGGACAGAAAACATCTCCTATCGTGTTCTAGAGGTTGCACAAAGGTTTGTACAGTGTTTTGCACCACGGAAAAGAAAGTTGTCCAAAACTCCTTCTTTTCAATATTCATGTGAATGCAAAAGGCAGGAGAGTGGTAAGGTACTGTTTTCCATCAGTTTGCAAAATGCACACACAATGCCAGTGTTCTGCTTCGCTTATTCCCTTTAGCGCCTCTTTGTCACCTACACCTTTAGAAAAAGCTTTCTCACTATGTCTCGCAAGGAGAAACTGTGCCAGGACAGAAAACATCTCCTATCGTGTTCTAGAGGTTGCACAAAGGTTTGTACAGTGTTTTGCACCAAGGAAAAGAAAGTTGTCCAAAACTCCTTCTTTTCAATATTCATGTGAATGCAAAAGGCAGGAGAGTGGTAAGGTACTGTTTTCCATCAGTTTGCAAAATGCACACACAATGCCAGTGTTGTGCTGCTTCGCTTATGTCCTTTAACGTCTCTTGTCACCTACACCTTTAGAAAAAGGCCTCTCACTATGTCTGGCAAGGAGAAACTGTGCCAGGACAGAAAACATCTCCTATCGTGTTCTAGAGGTTGCACAAAGGTTTGTACAGTGTTTTGCACCAAGGAAAAGAAAGTTGTCCAAAACTCCTTCTTTTCAATATTCATGTGAATGCAAAAGGCAGGAGAGTGGTAAGGTACTGTTTTCCATCAGTTTGCAAAATGCACACACAATGCCAGTGTTGTGCTGCTTCGCTTTGTCCTTTTAGCTGCCTCTTGTCACCTACACCTTAGAAAAAGCTTTCTCACTATGTCTCGCAAGGAGAAACTGTGCCAGGACAGAAAACATCTCCTATCGTGTTCTAGAGGTTGCACAAAGGTTTGTACAGTGTTTTGCACCAAGGAAAAGAAAGTTGTCCAAAACTCCTTCTTTTCAATATTCATGTGAATGCAAAAGGCAGGAGAGTGGTAAGGTACTGTTTTCCATCAGTTTGCAAAATGCACACACAATGCCAGTGTTGTGCTGCTTCGTTTTGTCCTTTAGCCTGCCTTTTGTCACCTACACCTTAGAAAAAGCCTCTCACTATGTCTCGCAAGGAGAAACTGTGCCAGGACAGAAAACATCTCCTATCGTGTTCTAGAGGTTGCACAAAGGTTTGTACAGTGTTTTGCACCAAGGAAAAGAAAGTTGTCCAAAACTCCTTCTTTTCAATATTCATGTGAATGCAAAAGGCAGGAGAGTGGTAAGGTACTGTTTTCCATCAGTTTGCAAAATGCACACACAATGCCAGTGTTGTGCTGCTTCGCTTATGTCCTTTTAGCGCCTCTTGTCACCTACACCTTAGAAAAAGCTTTCTCACTATGTCTCGCAAGGAGAAACTGTGCCAGGACAGAAAACATCTCCTATCGTGTTCTAGAGGTTGCACAAAGGTTTGTACAGTGTTTTGCACCAAGGAAAAGAAAGTTGTCCAAAACTCCTTCTTTTCAATATTCATGTGAATGCAAAAGGCAGGAGAGTGGTAAGGTACTGTTTTCCATCAGTTTGCAAAATGCACACACAATGCCAGTGTTGTGCTGCTTCGCTTATGTCCTTTTAGCCGCCTCTTTGTCACCTACACCTTAGAAAAAGCTTTCTCACTATGTCTCGCAAGGAGAAACTGTGCCAGGACAGAAAACATCTCCTATCGTGTTCTAGAGGTTGCACAAAGGTTTGTACAGTGTTTTGCACCAAGGAAAAGAAAGTTGTCCAAAACTCCTTCTTTTCAATATTCATGTGAATGCAAAAGGCAGGAGAGTGGTAAGGTACTGTTTTCCATCAGTTTGCAAAATGCACACACAATGCCAGTGTTGTGCTGCTTCGCTTCATGTCCTTTAGCTGCCTCTTTGTCACCTACACCTTAGAAAAAGCTTTCTCACTATGTCTGGCAAGGAGAAACTGTGCCAGGACAGAAAACATCTCCTATCGTGTTCTAGAGGTTGCACAAAGGTTTGTACAGTGTTTTGCACCAAGGAAAAGAAAGTTGTCCAAAACTCCTTCTTTTCAATATTCATGTGAATGCAAAAGGCAGGAGAGTGGTAAGGTACTGTTTTCCATCAGTTTGCAAAATGCACACACAATGCCAGTGTTGTGCTGCTTCGCTTTTGTCCTTTAGCGCCTCTTTGTCACCTACACTTTAGAAAAAGCTTTCTCACTATGTCTCGCAAGGAGAAACTGTGCCAGGACAGAAAACATCTCCTATCGTGGTTCTAGAGGTTGCACAAAGGTTTGTACAGTGTTTTGCACCAAGGAAAAGAAAGTTGTCCAAAACTCCTTCTTTTCAATATTCATGTGAATGCAAAAGGCAGGAGAGTGGTAAGGTACTGTTTTCCATCAGTTTGCAAAATGCACACACAATGCCAGTGTTGTGCTGTTTCGCTTTTGTCCTTTAGCCGCCTCTTTGTCACCTACACCTTAGAAAAAGCTTTCTCACTATGTCTCGCAAGGAGAAACTGTGCCAGGACAGAAAACATCTCCTATCGTGTTCTAGAGGTTGCACAAAGGTTTGTACAGTGTTTTGCACCAAGGAAAAGAAAGTTGTCCAAAACTCCTTCTTTTCAATATTCATGTGAATGCAAAAGGCAGGAGAGTGGTAAGGTACTGTTTTCCATCAGTTTGCAAAATGCACACACAATGCCAGTGTTGTGCTGCTTCGCTTTTGTCCTTTAGCCGCCTCTTGTCACCTACACCTTAGAAAAAGCTTTCTCACTATGTCTCGCAAGGAGAAACTGTGCCAGGACAGAAAACATCTCCTATCGTGTTCTAGAGGTTGCACAAAGGTTTGTACAGTGTTTTGCACCAAGGAAAAGAAAGTTGTCCAAAACTCCTTCCTTTTCAATATTCATGTGAATGCAAAAGGCAGGAGAGTGGTAAGGTACTGTTTTCCATCAGTTTGCAAAATGCACACACAATGCCAGTGTTGTGCTGCTTCGCTTATGTCCTTTTAGCCGCCTCTTTGTCACCTACACCTTAGAAAAAGCTTTCTCACTATGTCTGGCAAGGAGAAACTGTGCCAGGACAGAAAACATCTCCTATCGTGTTCTAGAGGTTGCACAAAGGTTTGTAGAGTGTTTTGCACCAAGGAAAAGAAAGTTGTCCAAAACTCCTTCTTTTCAATATTCATGTGAATGCAAAAGGCAGGAGAGTGGTAAGGTACTGTTTTCCATCAGTTTGCAAAATGCACACACAATGCCAGTGTTGTGCTGCTTCGCTTTTGTCCTTTAGCCGCCTCTTGTCACCTACACCTTAGAAAAAGCTTTCTCACTATGTCTCGCAAGGAGAAACTGTGCCAGGACAGAAAACATCTCCTATCGTGTTCTAGAGGTTGCACAAAGGTTTGTACAGTGTTTTGCACCAAGGAAAAGAAAGTTGTCCAAAACTCCTTCTTTTCAATATTCATGTGAATGCAAAAGGCAGGAGAGTGGTAAGGTACTGTTTTCCATCAGTTTGCAAAATGCACACACAATGCCAGTGTTGTGCTGCTTCGCTTTTGTCCTTTAGCGCCTCTTGTCACCTACACCTTAGAAAAAGCTTTCACTATGTCTCGCAAGGAGAAACTGTGCCAGGACAGAAAACATCTCCTATCGTGTTCTAGAGGTTGCACAAAGGTTTGTACAGTGTTTTGCACCAAGGAAAAGAAAGTTGTCCAAAACTCCTTCTTTTCAATATTCATGTGAATGCAAAAGGCAGGAGAGTGGTAAGGTACTGTTTTCCATCAGTTTGCAAAATGCACACACAATGCCAGTGTTGTGCTGCTTCGCTTTTGTCCTTTAGCCGCCTCTTGTCACCTACACCTTAGAAAAAGCTTTCTCACTATGTCTCGCAAGGAGAAACTGTGCCAGGACAGAAAACATCTCCTATCGTGTTCTAGAGGTTGCACAAAGGTTTGTACAGTGTTTTGCACCAAGGAAAAGAAAGTTGTCCAAAACTCCTTCTTTTCAATATTCATGTGAATGCAAAAGGCAGGAGAGTGGTAAGGTACTGTTTTCCATCAGTTTGCAAAATGCACACACAATGCCAGTGTTGTGCTGCTTCGCTTTTCTCCTTTAGCGCCTCTTTGTCACCTACACCTTAGAAAAAGCTTCTCACTATGTCTCGCAAGGAGAAACTGTGCCAGGACAGAAAACATCTCCTATCGTGTTCTAGAGGTTGCACAAAGGTTTGTACAGTGTTTTGCACCAAGGAAAAGAAAGTTGTCCAAAACTCCTTCTTTTCAATATTCATGTGAATGCAAAAGGCAGGAGAGTGGTAAGGTACTGTTTTCCATCAGTTTGCAAAATGCACACACAATGCCAGTGTTGTGCTGCTTCGTTTTGTCCTTTTAGCGCCTCTTTGTCACCTACACCTTAGAAAAAGCTTTCTCACTATGTCTCGCAAGGAGAAACTGTGCCAGGACAGAAAACATCTCCTATCGTGTTCTAGAGGTTGCACAAAGGTTTGTAGAGTGTTTTGCACCAAGGAAAAGAAAGTTGTCCAAAACTCCTTCTTTTCAATATTCATGTGAATGCAAAAGGCAGGAGAGTGGTAAGGTACTGTTTTCCATCAGTTTGCAAAATGCACACACAATGCCAGTGTTGTGCTGCTTCGCTTCATCCTTTAGCGCCTCTTGTCACCTACACCTTAGAAAAGCTTCTCACTATGTCTGGCAAGGAGAAACTGTGCCAGGACAGAAAACATCTCCTATCGTGTTCTAGAGGTTGCACAAAGGTTTGTACAGTGTTTTGCACCAAGGAAAAGAAAGTTGTCCAAAACTCCTTCTTTTCAATATTCATGTGAATGCAAAAGGCAGGAGAGTGGTAAGGTACTGTTTTCCATCAGTTTGCAAAATGCACACACAATGCCAGTGTTGTGCTGCTTCGCCTTTGTCCTTTAGCGTCTCTTTGTCACCTACACCTTAGAAAAAGCTTTCACTATGTCTGGCAAGGAGAAACTGTGCCAGGACAGAAAACATCTCCTATCGTGTTCTAGAGGTTGCACAAAGGTTTGTAGAGTGTTTTGCACCAAGGAAAAGAAAGTTGTCCAAAACTCCTTCTTTTCAATATTCATGTGAATGCAAAAGGCAGGAGAGTGGTAAGGTACTGTTTTCCATCAGTTTGCAAAATGCACACACAATGCCAGTGTTGTGCTGCTTCGCTTTTGTCCTTTAGCGCCTCTTGTCACCTACACCTTAGAAAAAGCTTCTCACTATGTCTGGCAAGGAGAAACTGTGCCAGGACAGAAAACATCTCCTATCGTGTTCTAGAGGTTGCACAAAGGTTTGTACAGTGTTTTGCACCAAGGAAAAGAAAGTTGTCCAAAACTCCTTCTTTTCAATATTCATGTGAATGCAAAAGGCAGGAGAGTGGTAAGGTATTGTTTTCCATCAGTTTGCAAAATGCACACACAATGCCAGTGTTGTGCTGCTTCGTTTTGTCCTTTAGCGCCTCTTGTCACCTACACCTTAGAAAAAGCTTTCTCACTATGTCTCGCAAGGAGAAACTGTGCCAGGACAGAAAACATCTCCTATCGTGTTCTAGAGGTTGCACAAAGGTTTGTACAGTGTTTTGCACCAAGGAAAAGAAAGTTGTCCAAAACTCCTTCTTTTCAATATTCATGTGAATGCAAAAGGCAGGAGAGTGGTAAGGTACTGTTTTCCATCAGTTTGCAAAATGCACACACAATGCCAGTGTTGTGCTGCTTCGCTTTTGTCCTTTAGCGCCCTTGTCACCTACACCTTAGAAAAGCTTTCACTATGTCTCGCAAGGAGAAACTGTGCCAGGACAGAAAACATCTCCTATCGTGTTCTAGAGGTTGCACAAAGGTTTGTACAGTGTTTTGCACCAAGGAAAAGAAAGTTGTCCAAAACTCCTTCTTTTCAATATTCATGTGAATGCAAAAGGCAGGAGAGTGGTAAGGTACTGTTTTCCATCAGTTTGCAAAATGCACACACAATGCCAGTGTTGTGCTGCTTCGTTTTGTCCTTTAGCGTCTCTTTTCACCTACACCTTAGAAAAAGCTTTCTCACTATGTCTCGCAAGGAGAAACTGTGCCAGGACAGAAAACATCTCCTATCGTGTTCTAGAGGTTGCACAAAGGTTTGCACAGTGTTTTGCACCAAGGAAAAGAAAGTTGTCCAAAACTCCTTCTTTTTCAATATTCATGTGAATGCAAAAGGCAGGAGAGTGGTAAGGTACTGTTTTCCATCAGTTTGCAAAATGCACACACAATGCCAGTGTTGTGCTGCTTCGTTTTGTCCTTTAGCGTCTCTTGTCACCTACACCTTAGAAAAAGCTTTCACTATGTCTCGCAAGGAGAAACTGTGCCAGGACAGAAAACATCTCCTATCGTGTTCTAGAGGTTGCACAAAGGTTTGTACAGTGTTTTGCACCAAGGAAAAGAAAGTTGTCCAAAACTCCTTCTTTTTCAATATTCATGTGAATGCAAAAGGCAGGAGAGTGGTAAGGTACTGTTTTCCATCAGTTTGCAAAATGCACACACAATGCCAGTGTTGTGCTGCTTCGCTTTTGTCCTTTAGCGCCTCTTTGTCACCTACACCTTAGAAAAAGCTTTCTCACTATGTCTCGCAAGGAGAAACTGTGCCAGGACAGAAAAACATCTCCTATCGTGTTCTAGAGGTTGCACAAAGGTTTGTACAGTGTTTTGCACCAAGGAAAAGAAAGTTGTCCAAAACTCCTTCTTTTTCAATATTCATGTGAATGCAAAAGGCAGGAGAGTGGTAAGGTACTGTTTTCCATCAGTTTGCAAAATGCACACACAATGCCAGTGTTGTGCTGCTTCGTTTTGTCCTTTAGCGCCTCTTTGTCACCTACACCTTAGAAAAAGCTTTTCTCACTATGTCTCGCAAGGAGAAACTGTGCCAGGACAGAAAACATCTCCTATCGTGTTCTAGAGGTTGCACAAAGGTTTGTACAGTGTTTTGCACCAAGGAAAAGAAAGTTGTCCAAAACTCCTTCTTTTCAATATTCATGTGAATGCAAAAGGCAGGAGAGTGGTAAGGTACTGTTTTCCATCAGTTTGCAAAATGCACACACAATGCCAGTGTTGTGCTGCTTCGCTTTTGTCCTTTAGCGCCTCTTTGTCACCTACACCTTAGAAAAACTTTTCACTATGTCTCGCAAGGAGAAACTGTGCCAGGACAGAAAACATCTCCTATCGTGTTCTAGAGGTTGCACAAAGGTTTGTACAGTGTTTTGCACCAAGGAAAAGAAAGTTGTCCAAAACTCCTTCTTTTTCAATATTCATGTGAATGCAAAAGGCAGGAGAGTGGTAAGGTACTGTTTTCCATCAGTTTGCAAAATGCACACACAATGCCAGTGTTGTGCTGCTTCGTTTTGTCCTTTAGCGTCTCTTTGTCACCTACACCTTAGAAAAGCTTTTCACTATGTCTGGCAAGGAGAAACTGTGCCAGGACAGAAAACATCTCCTATCGTGTTCTAGAGGTTGCACAAAGGTTTGTACAGTGTTTTGCACCAAGGAAAAGAAAGTTGTCCAAAACTCCTTCTTTTTCAATATTCATGTGAATGCAAAAGGCAGGAGAGTGGTAAGGTACTGTTTTCCATCAGTTTGCAAAATGCACACACAATGCCAGTGTTGTGCTGCTTCGTTTTGTCCTTTAGCGCCTCTTGTCACCTACACCTTAGAAAAAGCTTTTCACTATGTCTCGCAAGGAGAAACTGTGCCAGGACAGAAAACATCTCCTATCGTGTTCTAGAGGTTGCACAAAGTTTGACAGTTTGCAAAAAAAAAAAACAAAGTGCACAAAGGTTTGTACAGTGTTTTGCACCAAGGAAAAGAAAGTTGTCCAAAACTCCTTCTTTTTCAATATTCATGTGAATGCAAAAGGCAGGAGAGTGGTAAGGTACTGTTTTCCATCAGTTTGCAAAATGCACACACAATGCCAGTGTTGTGCTGCTCGCTTTTGTCCTTTAGCGCCTCTTGTCACCTACACCTTAGAAAAAGCTTTCTCACTATGTCTGGCAAGGAGAAACTGTGCCAGGACAGAAAAACATCTCCTATCGTGTTCTAGGAGGTTGCACAAAGGTTTGTACAGTGTTTTGCACCAAGGAAAAGAAAGTTGTCCAAAACTCCTTCTTTTTCAATATTCATGTGAATGCAAAAGGCAGGAGAGTGGTAAGGTACTGTTTTCCATCAGTTTGCAAAATGCACACACAATGCCAGTGTTGTGCTGCTTCGCTTTGTCCTTTAGCGCCTCTTTGTCACCTACACCTTAGAAAAGCTTTCACTATGTCTCGCAAGGAGAAACTGTGCCAGGACAGAAAACATCTCCTATCGTGTTCTAGAGGTTGCACAAAGGTTTGTACAGTGTTTTGCACCAAGGAAAAGAAAGTTGTCCAAAACTCCTTCTTTTTCAATATTCATGTGAATGCAAAAGGCAGGAGAGTGGTAAGGTACTGTTTTCCATCAGTTTGCAAAATGCACACACAATGCCAGTGTTGTGCTGCTTCGCTTTTGTCCTTTAGCCGCCTCTTTGTCACCTACACCTTAGAAAAGCTTTCTCACTATGTCTCGCAAGGAGAAACTGTGCCAGGACAGAAAACATCTCCTATCGTGTTCTAGAGGTTGCACAAAGGTTTGTACAGTGTTTTGCACCAAGGAAAAGAAAGTTGTCCAAAACTCCTTCTTTTTCAATATTCATGTGAATGCAAAAGGCAGGAGAGTGGTAAGGTACTGTTTTCCATCAGTTTGCAAAATGCACACACAATGCCAGTGTTGTGCTGCTTCGCTTTTGTCCTTTAGCGTCTCTTTGTCACCTACACCTTAGAAAAGCTTTCTCACTATGTCTCGCAAGGAGAAACTGTGCCAGGACAGAAAACATCTCCTATCGTGTTCTAGAGGTTGCACAAAGGTTTGTACAGTGTTTTGCACCAAGGAAAAGAAAGTTGTCCAAAACTCCTTCTTTTTCAATATTCATGTGAATGCAAAAGGCAGGAGAGTGGTAAGGTACTGTTTTCCATCAGTTTGCAAAATGCACACACAATGCCAGTGTTGTGCTGCTTCGCTTTTGTCCTTTAGCCGCCTCTTTGTCACCTACACCTTAGAAAAGCTTTCTCACTATGTCTGGCAAGGAGAAACTGTGCCAGGACAGAAAACATCTCCTATCGTGGTTCTAGAGGTTGCACAAAGGTTTGTACAGTGTTTTGCACCAAGGAAAAGAAAGTTGTCCAAAACTCCTTCTTTTTCAATATTCATGTGAATGCAAAAGGCAGGAGAGTGGTAAGGTACTGTTTTCCATCAGTTTGCAAAATGCACACACAATGCCAGTGTTGTGCTGCTTCGCTTTTGTCCTTTAGCGTCTCTTGTCACCTACACCTTAGAAAAAGCTTTCTCACTATGTCTCGCAAGGAGAAACTGTGCCAGGACAGAAAACATCTCCTATCGTAGTTCTAGAGGTTGCACAAAGGTTTGTACAGTGTTTTGCACCAAGGAAAAGAAAGTTGTCCAAAACTCCTTCTTTTTCAATATTCATGTGAATGCAAAAGGCAGGAGAGTGGTAAGGTACTGTTTTCCATCAGTTTGCAAAATGCACACACAATGCCAGTGTTGTGCTGCTTCGTTTTGTCCTTTAGCGTCTCTTTGTCACCTACACCTTAGAAAAAGCTTTCTCACTATGTCTCGCAAGGAGAAACTGTGCCAGGACAGAAAACATCTCCTATCGTGTTCTAGAGGTTGCACAAAGGTTTGTACAGTGTTTTGCACCAAGGAAAAGAAAGTTGTCCAAAACTCCTTCTTTTCAATATTCATGTGAATGCAAAAGGCAGGAGAGTGGTAAGGTACTGTTTTCCATCAGTTTGCAAAATGCACACACAATGCCAGTGTTGTGCTGCTTCGCTTTTGTCCTTTAGCGTCTCTTTGTCACCTACACCTTAGAAAAAGCTTTCTCACTATGTCTGGCAAGGAGAAACTGTGCCAGGACAGAAAACATCTCCTATCGTGTTCTAGAGGTTGCACAAAGGTTTGTACAGTGTTTTGCACCAGGAAAAGAAAGTTGTCCAAAACTCCTTCTTTTTCAATATTCATGTGAATGCAAAAGGCAGGAGAGTGGTAAGGTACTGTTTTCCATCAGTTTGCAAAATGCACACACAATGCCAGTGTTGTGCTGCTTCGCTTTGTCCTTTAGCGTCTCTTGTCACCTACACCTTAGAAAAAGCTTTCTCACTATGTCTGGCAAGGAGAAACTGTGCCAGGACAGAAAACATCTCCTATCGTGTTCTAGAGGTTGCACAAAGGTTTTGTACAGTGTTTTGCACCAAGGAAAAGAAAGTTGTCCAAAACTCCTTCTTTTTCAATATTCATGTGAATGCAAAAGGCAGGAGAGTGGTAAGGTACTGTTTTCCATCAGTTTGCAAAATGCACACACAATGCCAGTGTTGTGCTGCTTCGTTTTGTCCTTTAGCGCCTCTCTTTGTCACCTACACCTTAGAAAAAGCTTTCTCACTATGTCTCGCAAGGAGAAACTGTGCCAGGACAGAAAAACATCTCCTATCGTGTTCTAGAGGTTGCACAAAGGTTTGTACAGTGTTTTGCACCAAGGAAAAGAAAGTTGTCCAAAACTCCTTCTTTTCAATATTCATGTGAATGCAAAAGGCAGGAGAGTGGTAAGGTACTGTTTTCCATCAGTTTGCAAAATGCACACACAATGCCAGTGTTGTGCTGCTTCGCTTTTGTCCTTTAGCGTCTCTTTGTCACCTACACCTTAGAAAAGCTTTCTCACTATGTCTCGCAAGGAGAAACTGTGCCAGGACAGAAAACATCTCCTATCGTGTTCTAGAGGTTGCACAAAGGTTTGTACAGTGTTTTGCACCAAGGAAAAGAAAGTTGTCCAAAACTCCTTCTTTTTCAATATTCATGTGAATGCAAAAGGCAGGAGAGTGGTAAGGTACTGTTTTCCATCAGTTTGCAAAATGCACACACAATGCCAGTGTTGTGCTGCTTCGTTTTGCCCTTTAGCGTCTCTTGTCACCTACACCTTAGAAAAAGCTTTCTCACTATGTCTCGCAAGGAGAAACTGTGCCAGGACAGAAAACATCTCCTATCGTGTTCTAGAGGTTGCACAAAGGTTTGTACAGTGTTTTGCACCAAGGAAAAGAAAGTTGTCCAAAACTCCTTCTTTTCAATATTCATGTGAATGCAAAAGGCAGGAGAGTGGTAAGGTACTGTTTTCCATCAGTTTGCAAAATGCACACACAATGCCAGTGTTGTGCTGCTTCGCTTTTGTCCTTTAGCCGTCTCTTTGTCACCTACACCTTAGAAAAAGCTTTCTCACTATGTCTCGCAAGGAGAAACTGTGCCAGGACAGAAAACATCTCCTATCGTGTTCTAGAGGTTGCACAAAGGTTTGTACAGTGTTTTGCACCAAGGAAAAGAAAGTTGTCCAAAACTCCTTCTTTTTCAATATTCATGTGAATGCAAAAGGCAGGAGAGTGGTAAGGTACTGTTTTCCATCAGTTTGCAAAATGCACACACAATGCCAGTGTTGTGCTGCTTCGCTTTTGTCCTTTAGCGCCTCTTGTCACCTACACCTTAGAAAAGCTTTTCACTATGTCTCGCAAGGAGAAACTGTGCCAGGACAGAAAACATCTCCTATCGTGTTCTAGAGGTTGCACAAAGGTTTGTACAGTGTTTTGCACCAAGGAAAAGAAAGTTGTCCAAAACTCCTTCTTTTTCAATATTCATGTGAATGCAAAAGGCAGGAGAGTGGTAAGGTACTGTTTTCCATCAGTTTGCAAAATGCACACACAATGCCAGTGTTGTGCTGCTTCGCTTTTCTCCTTTAGCGTCTCTTTGTCACCTACACCTTAGAAAAAGCTTTTTCACTATGTCTCGCAAGGAGAAACTGTGCCAGGACAGAAAACATCTCCTATCGTGTTCTAGAGGTTGGCACAAAGGTTTGTACAGTGTTTTGCACCAAGGAAAAGAAAGTTGTCCAAAACTCCTTCTTTTTCAATATTCATGTGAATGCAAAAGGCAGGAGAGTGGTAAGGTACTGTTTTCCATCAGTTTGCAAAATGCACACACAATGCCAGTGTTGTGCTGCTTCGCTTTTGTCCTTTAGCGTCTCTTGTCACCTACACCTTAGAAAAGCTTTCTCACTATGTCTCGCAAGGAGAAACTGTGCCAGGACAGAAAACATCTCCTATCGTGTTCTAGAGGTTGCACAAAGGTTTGTACAGTGTTTTGCACCAAGGAAAAGAAAGTTGTCCAAAACTCCTTCTTTTCAATATTCATGTGAATGCAAAAGGCAGGAGAGTGGTAAGGTACTGTTTTCCATCAGTTTGCAAAATGCACACACAATGCCAGTGTTGTGCTGCTTCGCTTTTGTCCTTTAGCGTCTCTTGTCACCTACACCTTAGAAAAAGCTTTTCACTATGTCTCGCAAGGAGAAACTGTGCCAGGACAGAAAACATCTCCTATCGTGTTCTAGAGGTTGCACAAAGGTTTGTACAGTGTTTTGCACCAAGGAAAAGAAAGTTGTCCAAAACTCCTTCTTTTTCAATATTCATGTGAATGCAAAAGGCAGGAGAGTGGTAAGGTAACTGTTTTCCATCAGTTTGCAAAATGCACACACAATGCCAGTGTTGTGCTGCTTCGCTTTTGTCCTTTAGCGCCTCTTGTCACCTACACCTTAGAAAAAGCTTTTCACTATGTCTGGCAAGGAGAAACTGTGCCAGGACAGAAAAACATCTCCTATCGTGTTCTAGAGGTTGCACAAAGGTTTGTACAGTGTTTTGCACCAAGGAAAAGAAAGTTGTCCAAAACTCCTTCTTTTTCAATATTCATGTGAATGCAAAAGGCAGGAGAGTGGTAAGGTAATTGTTTTCCATCAGTTTGCAAAATGCACACACAATGCCAGTGTTGTGCTGCGTTCGCTTTTGTCCTTTAGCGTCTCTTGTCACCTACACCTTAGAAAAAGCTTTCTCACTATGTCTCGCAAGGAGAAACTGTGCCAGGACAGAAAAACATCTCCTATCGTGTTCTAGAGGTTGCACAAAGGTTTGTACAGTGTTTTGCACCAAGGAAAAGAAAGTTGTCCAAAACTCCTTCTTTTCAATATTCATGTGAATGCAAAAGGCAGGAGAGTGGTAAGGTACTGTTTTCCATCAGTTTGCAAAATGCACACACAATGCCAGTGTTGTGCTGCTTCGCTTTTGTCCTTTAGCGCCTTTGTCACCTACACCTTAGAAAAAGCTTTCTCACTATGTCTGGCAAGGAGAAACTGTGCCAGGACAGAAAACATCTCCTATCGTGTTCTAGAGGTTGCACAAAGGTTTGTACAGTGTTTTGCACCAAGGAAAAGAAAGTGGTCCAAAACTCCTTCTTTTTCAATATTCATGTGAATGCAAAAGGCAGGAGAGTGGTAAGGTACTGTTTTCCATCAGTTTGCAAAATGCACACACAATGCCAGTGTTGTGCGGCTTTGCTTTTTGTCCTTTAGCGCCTCTTTGTCACCTACACCTTAGAAAAGCTTTCTCACTATGTCTCGTAAGGAGAAACTGTGCCAGGACAGAAAACATCTCCTATCGTGTTCTAGAGGTTGCACAAAGGTTTGTACAGTGTTTTGCACCAAGGAAAAGAAAGTTGTCCAAAACTCCTTCTTTTTCAATATTCATGTGAATGCAAAAGGCAGGAGAGTGGTAAGGTACTGTTTTCCATCAGTTTGCAAAATGCACACACAATGCCAGTGTTGTGCTGCTTCGCTTTGTCCTTTAGCGTCTCTTGTCACCTACACCTTAGAAAAAGCTTTCTCACTATGTCTCGCAATGAGAAACTGTGCCAGGACAGAAAACATCTCCTATCGTGTTCTAGAGGTTGCACAAAGGTTTGTACAGTGTTTTGCACCACGGAAAAGAAAGTTGTCCAAAACTCCTTCTTTTTCAATATTCATGTGAATGCAAAAGGCAGGAGAGTGGTAAGGTAATTGTTTTCCATCAGTTTGCAAAATGCACACACAATGCCAGTGTTGTGCTGCTTCGCTTTTGTCCTTTAGCCGCCTCTTTGTCACCTACACCTTAGAAAAGCTTTTCACTAGTCTCGCAAGGAGAAACTGTGCCAGGACAGAAAACATCTCCTATCGTGGTCTAGAGGTTGCACGCGTGGGTGGCGCGAGGGCCCCGAAAAAAAAAAACCCAAAAAAACCCCCCCCCCACACACTGCAAAAGGCAGGAGCGTTCCATAGTCATCACACACAACAGCCTCTCTCCTTTACCTCTTTCACCTACCTACACCTTAGAAAAAGCCCTCTCACTATGTCTCGCAAGGAGAAACTGTGCCAACAGAAAACATTCCTATCGTGTTCTAGAGGTTGCACAAAGGTTTGTAGAGTGTTTGCACCAAGGAAAAGAAAGTTGTCCAAAACTCCTCTTTTTCAATATTCATGTGAATGCAAAGGAGGAGAGTGGTAAGGTACTGTTTTCCATCAGTTTGCAAAATGCACACACAATGCCAGTGTTGTGCTGTTTCGCTTCTCCCCCCCTGTCCTTTAGCGTCTCTTTGTCACCTACACCTTAGAAAAGTTTTCACTATGTCTGGCAAGAGAAACTGTGCAGACAGAAAACATCTCCTATCGTGTTCTAGAGGTTGCACAAAGGTTTGTACAGTGTTTTCACCAAGGAAAAGAAAGCCAAAAGCCTAGGGCAAGGAAAAGGCCGGACAGAAAAACACTCCTATGGTCTAGAGGTTGCACAGAGGTTTGCAGAGTGTTTTGCACCATAAAAGAAAGCCAAAACCCTTCTTTTTCAATATTCATGTGAATGCAAAAGTGGAAGTGTAAAACTAGTCGCTGTCCCGGCGGGGGTGGTAGGACAGGTTGCCAGTTTCCAGAGGCGCTTCCGCTTTGGAAGGAGCGCCCTTGCCTTTAGCGCCTTTGACCTACACCTTAGAAAAGCTTCTCACTATGTCGGCAAGGAGAAACTGTGCCAGGACAGAAAACATCTCCCTATCGTGGTTCTAGAGGTTGCACAAAGGTTTGTAGAGTGTTTTGCAACCAAGGAAAAGAAACTTGTCCAAAACTCCTTCCTTTTCAATATTCATGTGAATGCAAAGGCAGGAGAGTGGTAAGGTACTGTTTTCCATCAGTTTGCAAAATGCGCACACAATGCCAGTAGCAGTTGCTGCGCGGGCCCACCCTCTCCCCGAGGCGCGAGAAACCTCCGCGAAAAGGCCGCCCCCCCGCCGAAACACCCACCCCCGCTTTGGCCTTTACGCCTCTTTGTCACCTACACCTTAGAAAAGCTTTCTCACTATGTCTCGCAAGGAGAAACTGTGCCAGGACAGAAAACATCTCCTATCGTGTTCTAGAGGTTGCACAAAGGTTTGTACAGTGTTTTGCACCAAGGAAAAGAAAGTTGTCCAAAACTCCTTCTTTTTCAATATTCATGTGAATGCAAAAGGCAGGAGAGTGGTAAGGTAATTGTTTTCCATCAGGTTTGCAAAATGCACCACAATGCCAGTGCTGCCGTTTGTTTTGTCTCCTTAGCCTCCCGCTCACCCAAAAAAGCTTCACCTGCATGTCTGCAAGGAGAAACTGTGCCAGGACAGAAAACATCTCCCATCGTGTTCTAGAGGTTGCACAAAGGTTTGCAGAGTGTTTTGCACGCACAAAGAAAGCGTTCCAAAACCCTTCTACTATTCTTCAATGCAAAAGGCAGGAGAGTGGTGGAGTACTGTTTTCATCAGTTTGCAAAATGCACACACAATGCCAGTGTTGTGTGCTTCGTTCATGTCCTTTAGGCCTCTTGTCACCTACACCTTAGAAAAGCTTTTCACTATGTCCCGCAAGGAGAAACTGTGCAAGGACAGAAAAACACACAACGTGTTCTAGAGGTTGCAAAAGGTTTGCGTAGCAGGTTTTAGCACGCGAAAGAAAGGGCCAAAACCTTCTTTCAATCTATGTGAATGCAAAAGGCAGGAGAGTGGATGCACGTCTTCCATCAGTTGCAAAATCACCCACAATACGCCAGGGGGCTTGCTCATGGCCTTTAGCGTCTCTTGTCACCTACACCTTAGAAAAGCTTTCTCACTATGTCTCTGCAAGAAACTGTGCCAGGACAGAAAACATCTCCTATCGTGTTCCAGAGGTTGCACAAAGGTTTGCAGAGTGTTTTGCAACCGCGAAAAGAAAGTTGTCCAAAACTCTTCTTTTTCAATATTCATGTGAATGCAAAAGGCAGGAGAGTGGTAAGGTACTGTTTTCCATCAGTTTGCAAAATGTACACACAATGCCAGTGTTGTGCTGCTTTTTTGTCCTTTTAGCCGTCTCTTGTCACCTACAACTTAGAAAAGCTTTCACTATGTCTCCGAAGGAGAAACTGTGCCAGGACAGAAAACATCTCCTATCGTGTTCTAAGAGGTTGCACAAAGTTTGTACAGTGTTTTGCACCAAGGAAAAGAAATTCTCCAAACTCCTTCTTTTCAATATTCATGTGAATGCAAAAGGCAGGAGAGTGGTAAGGTACTGTTTTCCATCAGGTTTGCAAAATGCACACAATGCCAGTGCAGGCCGCTTCGTTTCGCCTTCTGTGTCGAGTTGCCTTCCCGCTGGCGAAGAAGCGTTTCGCAAGAAGCGCCGGTGCCGCTGCGTCTGGAGCGGTTTTTGAGTTATTTGAGTCCAGTGGAGGAAGGTATCTTGTTCTAGCGCCCTCACCCACACCAGGCACGCCGCAGAAAACAAAAACTTATCCTTTCTAGGCGCCGCAGCCAGCAGTGTTTTGCACCGCAGTGTTGTCTAAAAACTCCTCTTTTTCAATACATTCATGTGAAGAATATGAGGGGAGGAATTGTTTTCATCATTTGTAAATGGACACACAACGCCAGTGTTGTGGTCCGCCCCCTTAGCCGCCCTTTGTCACCCACACCTTAAAAAAAACCTTTTCACTATGTCTGGCAAGGAGAAACTGTGCCAGGACAGAAAACATCTCCTATCGTGTTCTAGAGGTTGCACAAAGGTTTGCATAGTGTTTTGCACCAAGGAAAAGAAAGTCATCCAAAACTCCTTCTATTTCAATATTCATGCGGAATGCAAAAGGCAGGAGAGTGCTAAGGTACTGTTTTCTATCAGTTTGCTTGCACGCACAAATTCCAGTGTTGTGCTGCTTTGTTCATAAGCATGGCGCGTCTCTTGTCACCTACAGCTATAGAAAAGCTCTTCTCACGCTTGTCTCCGCAAGGAGAAACTGTGCCAGGACAGAAAAAATCCTCCTCTCGTTTCGTCTTCTCGAGGTTCCACGGACGTCTGCAGAATGTTTTGCACACCAGTAAAATAAAAGTTGTCCAATACACCTTCTTTTGCAATATTAATGTGAACGGAAGAGGCAGAACAGTGTGTAGGTACTGTTTTTTCTATCAAGTTTGCAAGCTGCACCCACAATGCCAGTGTTGGCTGCTTCGTTCTTCGTCTTAGCCTCTGTGTCACCAACATGTTAGGAAAAGCTTTCCCAATATGTTCGTCAAGGAGAAACTGTGCCAGGACAGAAAACATATCCTATCGTGTTCTAGAGGTTGCACAAAGGTTTTGCAGAGTGTTTTGCACCAAGGAAAAGAAACTCGTCAAAAAACTCCTTTTCAAGTGCATTTCAGTGTGAATGCAAAAGGCAGGAGGGCGGTAACGCACTGTTTTCCATCAGTTTGCAAACTGCACCACACAATGGCAGTGCGTTGTGTCTGTAGTTCTTCGCTCTTCGCGTCTTCGTGTCACCTACACCTTAGGAAAAGCTTTCCACTATGTCTCGCAAGGAGAAATTGTGCCAGGACAGAAAACATCTCCTATCGTGTTCTAGAGGTTGCACAAAGGTTTGCAGAGTGTTTAGCACCAAGGAAATGTAAGTCCGTCCAAAACTCCTTCTATTACAATTTCATGTGAATGCAAAAGGCAGGAGAGTGGTAAGGTACTGTTTTCTATCAGTTTGCAAAACGCAAACCCACAATGCCAGTGTTGTGCTGCGTTTTTGCCGCTTCGGGTAGATGCTGGCTGCCCACCCGGCTGGGAGGCTAAGCAGCTTCGCTGCGAAAGAGCTGCGTCTTTCAGGCCATGCAGCTTGTGGCGCTTCTCCGGAGCGAAGCTCTGGCTGAAGATGCCGGACCGGCGCTGGTCGAGCCCGCCTTTTTGGAAGAGCGCTCTCCCCCGGGCGAGGAGGCAAAAAGCCGCTAGCCCGCTCAAATACCATTATTGCCGCTAAGCCGTCGCGCTCCAGCCCAGCCGCTTCTGCCGAAAGAGCGCCGGGACGGCCTCAGCACGCTCCATTATCTTGTCACTTTAGACGTCCCTTGTCACCTACACCTTAGAAAAAGCTTTCCCACTATGTCCCGCTATGAGAAACTATACCAGGACAGAAAACATCTCCTATCAACATGTTCTCAGAGGGGTTCGTAATACTAAGGTTTGCACAGTAGGTTTTGCACCAAGGAAAAGAAAGTTGTCCAAAACTCCTTCTTTTCAATATTCATCGTGAATGCAAAAGGCAGGAGAGTGGTAAGGTACTGTTCTCTATCAGTTTGCAAAATGCACACACAATGCCAGTGTTTGTGCTGCTTCGCCCCTTCTGTCCTTTTAGCCGCCTCTTGTCACCTACACTTTAGAAAAAGCTTCTCCCAGTATGTCTCGCAAGGAGAAACCTGCGTGCCAGGACAGAAAAACATCTCCTATCGTGTTCTAGAGGTTGCAACAAAGGTTGGTAGAGTGTTTTGCACCAAAGGAAAAGAAAGAAGTCCAAAACTCCTTCTTTTCAATATTCAGTGTGAAGTCGTGCCCAAAAAGGCAGGAGAGTGGTAAGGTACTGTTTTCTATCAGTTTGCAAACCTGCGCACACAATGCCAGTGTTGGGCTGCCGTTCTTGGTCTTTTACGCCTCTGCCGATGTCAGCCTACTCCTTTAGAAAAAGCTACCCCACTAGCTCAAGGAGAAACGTGCCAGGACAGAAAACATCCCTATCGTGCTAGAGGGCAATAAAGGGTAGAGGGCACCAAGGAAAAGAGAGTAGTCAAAACACCTTCTACTCCAAGATTCATGTGAATGCAAAAGGCAGCAGAGTGGTAAGGGACGGGCTTCTATCAGTTTGCAAGCTGCACCCACACGCCAGTAGTTGTGCTGCAGAGAGCTCCCTCTCTCCGCCCTTTAGCCGTCTCTTGTCTACCCACACCTTAGAAAACCTTCTTCCCCACTATGTCTCGCGAAGGGAGAAACTGTGCCAGGACAGAAAACATCTCCTATCGTGTTCTAGAGGTTGCACAAAGGTTTGTACAGTGTTTTGCACCAATGAA